>NC_134273.1:71257608-71507608 GCF_031893055.1 Leptodactylus fuscus | reverse complement strand
AGATGAAGTCGCGAGCAGATGCTGGTATGTTATAATGATATGAAACTACAATCTTGGTCTAAAACTAGACAATCCCTTTAATTATGTTTCATTCTTTCTTTGACTTAAGATCAGATTGTATTGCTCGCATCGAACAATAAAACAAATAAATCCCAGTAGTTATTGGAAGGGCTAGGATGAAATTCTGAAATCATATGTTACGAGCGAGCAGCCATCTTTCAGCACATGTATAGTAATGGATTGTTTGGCCAGACACACCGGCTGTCTGTTTCCTGGCCCTTGGACATGACTACAGATTTGTGACAAAGGATATATCATAGATTTCGGAAGAATGTTACTAAGCAGGTGGAACTCTGAAGTTTTTCGGAAACACATACAGTCAATTCAAAGGGGCTTTCTTCTAATTTTACGATAAACCTACTGCGGCAGAAATTTTTAGAAAAATATAATCCAGGACTGTGACATTCCCTGTATTTGACCTGTGAGCTTTTGTCAGAGACTACTATTGATAAACTAAGAGATGGTCAGGTGGGGAGGCTAAGGGCGTTTTTGGATTTCTGCCTTGCTACAATTTTCGGAATAGTCCAGCTGCTTAGGTGAATATTTCCAATAATACCATTATACCAGACAATTCAATAATGTCATTCCTTGCTACAACGTCTGAGGACATTCCAGATGTGAATTCCCGAATGCCTATTTTCATCTAGTAAACTGAGCAGGGTCAGTGTTTAAACTAGTGTGGTCAGGTTAGTATGCTGCCCTAGCCATAGGTTCATAGTACTTGATGCCATAGCTACAGTTCCCAAAGATTTCACCGGCCTCATAGTTTGAGTCTGGTTATATTCCTGAGCAGAGAACTAGAATCGCCTCCTCCTGCCGCTTGAGACAGTGATTGACAAGTTGCTGGGTATGTTTTTATACAACACAGCCTGTCAATCGCCATCCCAAGGGACTGTTCAATTAGGGTTAGCACATGAATACAACAAGACTCAGTCTTTGAGACCAATGCAATCTTTGAGCACTGATAGCAACTAAATAGCAAAATATGTTGTGTTATTTTGGCTATTAGACTTGTAATTATAGTGTAAGATCCTGCTGTTACATAGGGTAGCATATTAAGCTGACAGATGGCACCCCATACAAGTCTCTATAGGTACAGAAGGTATTTTTTAATTCTTTGGTAACTCATGAGGCGGCTGTATTTAGTTTGTTTTACATCTGGCGAAAAATCAAAGACAGGACAACACTTGCGGGAAGGGTAGTATTGCTTCTGGTTCCACCTCCATGTGCAGTCACGACATGTCTGTGTATGGGGTTCATCCACAGGTGGCTGCACTCAAATGGTGAATAACATCAGGTATGAGCTTGTTTCAATTATAGAAAGAAAATCTGATGAATGGAAATGATATCACCTTTAGGTTGTATCAGCTCCATCCATCAGGAATTCATTGTTGGGACATACTTGGACTTTCCCATTTAAAGCAATGGCAAGTACAAGGGTAGCAACTAGTGGGTGCAGGAAATGGGAATATTTAAGCATGTCCTTACAAGATACACTAAGAGCAGCCGAAATGTTCCTTCATTTACTGTTTATTCACCATATATAGTATTGGCACTTCACAACTATATTTTAAAGGGTTTAAATAGCGTGAATATTAAAAGACAAGGAAGTATATTAAATAAGGAAGTAATCTCACCTGTCACAGGTTATCCAGACCCAGGGGCTGCAGCCCTTTCCTTGGTGAGATCCACTTGACCAACTGGCCTCGCAGTATTTCTAGTCTAGGGTCTTGTATCATAGGTTCATTCTAGAGGAGTCAATGGTAGACAATACATTCACTGACACATCCACAATAACAATCAGCCACATGATTGGGGATAACTGTCTGGCTGAGACTCCCACCGATCATAAGACCAGGGGGACCCAAGTCCCCTGTGTAAATGGGGTGGGGGGCACTTGGATAATCACCCTTCCATTCACTTCTATGGAGATAACTGAGTACAGTGTTCTGTCACTCCCATACAAAGGTGTAACTTAGAGCTCATTGGAGTGTAAATTTTGTAATAAACTACCCCCCTTATCATGTGCTATACATAATACTGGTGTCTTCTTCTACTGTAGATAAGCCTTTGGCCCCCCTGAGGTTTCCGGGCCCAGTTGCCAAGTTGCTATAGCCGGTCCCATTGCAGTAAATAGAGCAGTGGTCATGTAGGAACATTATTGCTCCATCTTAGACCATAAGTTCCCAGGTTATGGGGACAAAACTGATATATTGTGTTATGTCTAGAGCAGGGTGTAACATAGTCTTATGTGACAGCAATTCCCTTTGGATCAATGTGTCTTGCATTACCATCTCAAGAACCTGCAGAGATTTCAATGAATAAGCATAGTCACTATATATCCATCTACTTGGCTGCTCCTGCTCTATAACATGCTGCCCGCAGACTGGACTTTTCATGGTGACAGGTCGTCTTTAATTCAGTGTAACACAAGGATGAATTATGTTTAAGCAAATATGGCTAAAATCTTACGATTTGTAAAAATCCACAAGAAAAAGCATGATGTGTCATCTAACTGGAGAGGTTAACCACAAGACTCAAGTCTTATGTTCCAGACTCTGTATACTACCACAGAACATGGACACCGTTGGATACACTGTGGTTGTTCATTCCATTCCATGACTTGTGACTGATGTGATTAAAGATGAGGTCACACTAAAAAAGTTTCCTGTGTAAGCCCGTACTTTACTCTCCTGGAGACTGGGAAAGGGATGAGAGGTGTTCTTTGGCAATAGGTTTGGGAACTCTTGGTTGGATGGATGACCATACAATTATGGAGTGGTTGGAACCTTTCTTAAGAGAAATACAAAATTACACAACAGTATTGCACGTCAACTGGAGTACAGAAATTGTGGGTTATGGTCTTAGAAGAGGAAAGTTATAGATCCAAGTTATTACTAATTAATATATTAACCACTTAATGAGTAATTTTCCTACACGACCATATAAAGGAAGAAATATGAAAGCTAAGATTTTACATAATGTTAAAACTAGCAATTAATAGGCTTAAGGTGAATCATGGCTGTGGCCAATGAGTGGTTGAGTGGTCATTTCCTATGTGTCGAGATGGGCGAAGAAGTAGAGACTGGTGAGAGGCCTTGGCAATGGTGGGATATTGGTGAGTATTGCTTTTTCAATCCATTCTGTTAAAAAAAACTACCCACTGTACAATCCCTGTAAAGTATTCTTTTTGTTGTAGACCCCCATAGAGGGTCACAGGGTTACAGGTCATCACAAAGTTCGAAAGCAAATGTTGCTTTGTTTACCTGCTATGTGAAATCATTCCTCCCTGTATCTGTTTAGACAGGTCGGAGGATGACTCACTGCTCTCTGGGAGGGCTGAGTGCTCTCACTGTTATCTACCCATAAAGTTGTGGAAATAGACATTTTTATTATACTTGAGAAGAGTATCTGCCCTTTTTGCCATCATCCGAAAATTTTCTCCAGTACTTAGTTGAGTGTTGGATTTGGTCTTTATCAATACCCACTTGCCATTGACTTGAGTAGTGTCAGTCAACAGATGACCAATGGACCCTCCAAATTTCCCTATGATAGGTCTGTGCTTTTAGGGAACACTAAAACAAATGTTGTCTTGAGGAGACTTTTTCATAAGATCTTCCCACAAGGAGATATTCTTGGCTGGCACAGGAATAAGGTGGGGGGAAGGAACTGTTGTTAGAAAACTAACCACAATACTACAGATTCTTCCCCAAATATGTGACCCCCTACCATAATTAAAATTCCTTGGGTAGTAAAGGTTGCCCTCAGTCACTGCACATTCATAACACTATGCTATGTAATGCCATGAAATACAGATGTTTATAGAAGCCTGCAATGTTGGAAATGTCAAATATGCAATTTTTCACTCTGGAGCACATTATCACATTCTAACTATGTATGTGCGTGTATGTCTGTATGTATTTCTGTCGATTTATCTCCTTATAATAATCTGTACAGTTGGTTTCCAGCATGTCATTTTGCAAATGGATATTGGGTACAATTTATCACAACAACTCTCAAAAAAAACTCTCAGCCACGTAAAAAACTTAATGCTGACTTTTTATCTCAAAATGTTTCCCTTTTGTCTTAGAATTTTTAGTTAAGTCAGAATCTTGACTTGTCACACAAGCATTCTGTTGTTGCTTGTATTCACACATACATAATTTACAATGTATCTAGTATATATATTTTTTAAATGAATAGTTGCCAAAAATTATTGTGTCCTTAGGCTATCTTCACACTAACATTTTTAAAGGTGTATTCCCATCTTGAAGGTTTTATTTATGCTGCTAGGTTATGTAAATTCAAGGGTTTTCCTAAATACATTGCTTTATAAATGCTGCTTTGTTTACCTGCTATGTGAAATTATTCCTCTCACGACCTATATCTGTTAAGACAGGTTGGAGGATGACTCATTGCTCTCTGGGGGAAGCTGAGGGCTCTCACTGTTATCTACAACTCTACAATCAGGGCAATCAGTTCAGCTAATTACAGTTTGCTGATAAAGGCTCGGACAGTTTGGTTATCTCTATGCACACACAAAGATTACACTGAGTCCATTCTTTAGAAGCATGATAAGTGTTCTTTACAAACATGTGTAATGCAATATACATTTACTGTGCATATTATTTGATCTGGAATTATATTGGATAACTAGTAATCATAATAAATAATCTGTCATGGTAAAGGCAATGTATATTTTGAGATACATAATAGTGTCCTGTTCATCAAACAGATCAGAGCCCTCCCCCCCTTCTTGCTGAATAATACAGGAAGAGAGAAGAAAAGGCAGCAGGCAAAGCTGCTGAAACAGGGTGGTTGGAAACCCCTTTTTTGTCCGTTGCTGTCATTTGTCATAGAATAACAGAAATGGACATTGACTTTAGCAGGATAATGTAAGGAGTCAGGGAACCTTTTCGTTTCAGCCATATTCAGCATCATGTAGAAAGACTTGTATCATTGCACCCATACCTGTATAGTGTCATGGATTGAGTCATTCTCAGAAGAAGTCATGTTGGCTAGTCCACCATTTGTTCAGGTAACTCTAAAGCCAATATACTTTGGATCACTGCACCTGATCTGCAAGACATCAAAAAAGACGGGAGGCTCCACTACACGCACATGACTCTATACAAGACTGGAAATGTAGCATTAAAGGATCCTTTTGTGCATAATGTTGAACCCTCTACAAACTAGGACATCAATGAGAACCTGTTATCAAGTTGGTGGGTGTTTGAGGGTCTAAGTCATCATGTCAGATTCCCTTTTATTCCTGGTTCCGCTACCTTATTGTTAAATCGCTAGGACATAACAAGCCCGAATAGTTAAATATCTAGAATATGACAAACATCCCAGTACAGATGGGATTAAAGCTTCTCAATGTAACTTTTCCCATGATCTTTTTGTATTGTGTTTGTCTCTCGTGGTTTGGTGTTGGACACAAAAGAAGCAAAATAAATGTTAGATGGTGCCAGAGAACATGAATTTGGCTACTTTGTGTGATTATTATGGCAACATACCCTACAATAATCACTGGAGCCATAGAGAAGGACACTGTGCGTTTTGGCAGAAAATAAAATTATGAACTAAATCAAGATAAAATGCAAAATTTTCCAAAAAAGGATAATAATATCTACTGACATTGATATGCTAGTCTAGACATGAACATGACACAAGGACCCCTGGATCAAAACATTAACAAATTGTATTTAACAGGTTAACAGTGAACTCATACTTAGGCATCATGTACTAAGGAGAACCTGGTATATCAACACAGCCCTGCAGATAGATAGGTTAGGCTCATCTAATGAATCGGGGGCCTTCATTGACAAGATATCACTTGTTTTTGTCAATATGCAAATTAAATATTTGCAGTTACTCCAAAGATCTAATTTTCATATTAACAAAAAACATATCTCTGCAAGAGAGGCACAAGGGGAAAATGGGCTGGGGTCTGGTGACAGTCACTTTACTGTACTTGTACATTGATAATGAAGCAATGCTGTGATATATGAACCAGATACAGAAAATCTTCCTTGTATTTGGAATTGTCTACCCAGGATTGAAAATAGATGGACCATATAAATCCACATCTGTTCTTTGTTTTTCCTATTTTTATTTGCTCATACAAAAGTACCGTATATACTCGAGTATAAGCTGAATTTTTCAGCACAGTTTTTGTGCTGAAAAAGCCCCCTTCGGCTTATACTTGAGTCAGCAAAAAAAAAAAAAAAAATATATATATATATATATATATATATATATATATATATTTTTTTTTTTTTTTTAAGGAGGGGGGGGTCTATAACCAGCCGCAATATCAATGTATAGAATCTCCCATAAAATAGTGGGGGAAAAAAGAAGCTTTAAAAAAATAAAATAAAATAAAAGGGGGGGGGGGAAACAGTCCTCAAGCTCAGGGAAGGGGCAGACAGACAACCAAAACACCCCCTCCCCTTTCCCAGCATCTACTGAACCCAAAAAACTCCGACCATTTTCATTTTGGAAATTTTCCAGTATGTGCTGCATTTCCCCCCCTCGGCTTATACTCGAGTCAATAAGTTTTCCCAGTTTTTTGTGGTAAAATTAGGGGCCTCGGCTTATATTCGGTTCGGCTTATACTCGAGTATATACGGTAATTCAAATAACAAATACAAGTATATCAAATCAATTACTTATAAATCTTTATATCAGACTACAATTTTAACCCCCCCTGTATAAACCAAAAAACACCTACCCCGCACCGGGAAAAAATATTAAGAAAAGAAGAAAAAAAGTAAACTTCACGATCGCGATCGGAATTCCGATCCCAATCTTT
Organism: Leptodactylus fuscus; assembly: GCF_031893055.1. Taxonomy (NCBI): domain Eukaryota; kingdom Metazoa; phylum Chordata; class Amphibia; order Anura; family Leptodactylidae; genus Leptodactylus; species Leptodactylus fuscus. Next base: position 71,500,731 of record NC_134273.1, on the reverse strand, counting down.
TCCGGCGGGATCGAGGTCAGAGGTTATCTCAAGATTGTCTCAACTCTATTCATGTATCTATCATAAATAGGGTTGAGTGATCGGGCTCGGGAAAGATCGGATCCCGATTGGAGATCGAGCAAATTCCACAATTGGGAACGGCTGGAAAATGATCGAAAATCGGATTTTAAAATCGATCCTGAAATCTCAAGATCGGCTCAACCCTAGTCACATAGAAAACCCCAGAAAATTTTTCAGAGTGTAGGTATAAAAGCAAAGGTTTCTTAGAGTATTTGATTTTCTACATCTTGCCGATACATGAAGGTCCAGATGTTCCCTCAAATCAGGGTCTTGCAATAAAATTTTCCAATGACGATTCATTATAGATTACATGGTGTCCCACTGACAATGTAAAGAGGTAATACATGGTGTTTCGCTATCCTCTTGCCGTCTGATTTTTGGTTCAAGTTCTTAGAGTATAACCATATGGTATTTTGATCACACGTCAGAGTAACATCACTCCTTAAACAAAGAAATTCCTTTTTGGAAATTCCCCGTATTGTCCTCGGACGTTATGTTGTTCTCGCATCCAGCCAACTTATTGTTGTAGTTTCCTTTCTGTATAAACCATCACCACCCCAAATAAACACAATGTAGTTGAAGTATTGACGCCATGTGTTTATATGTTGTAGGTTTTCTCCCTGGGGTTTGGTTGAAGATGAACACTTCCTCCCACCACCCAAAGAATAAATTGGCAAAAGTAGGAGCACAACTTGCACCCATTGCTGCAGTGGACTGAATTGGATCTTCTCAAATTTTGTGTAGTGCTCTACCCCAATTCTTACAATATTAAACTCATTCTTAATGATATCCCCAAATCATTTCCATTTCTTGATATTCTCATTATAACAGACTCGCGGTGCTCTATAGGGATGGTTTCATACAGGAAGGAAACTGCTAATATAATTTGCTGGATGCTAGAAGCAAATACCTTCTGAAGACAATACCAGGGAATTCACAGAGGGGAAAGAAGAAATTGTTCTTCCTTTGAAGACAAAACTTAAAATGACACCTTACTCCAAGCGTGAGATTACAATACCATAGAACGATGCTTCAAGAACTGAAAGATCTTCACTTCATCTACCAATAGTCACAGAGCAACAGGATCGCCAAAAACCCAATTTATTACCTCTTTACATTGTCAGTGGGACACCATGCAATCTATAATGAATCGTCATTGGAACATTCTATTGCAAGACCCTGATTTGAGGGAACACGTGGACCCTCATGTATTGGCAGGATATAGGAAATCAAACACCCTCGGAAACCACCTGGTGCAAAGTCATTTCACAAGCCTGGCCTCATCCGTATGCATTTCCTAGCTTTTTTTCCATGTGACGTGTTCATGGAGAGGTTTGAAAAAGAAAACTATTTATATACACATCTCCATAAAATTTGAGTACACACAATATGTGCTACAGAGAGGGTTGAGCTTGTTATGCTGCCCGTATCATCTGTATTACGTGGGAAAAACGCATCGCCACTTCAAGGTGAGAATTTGTGAACACATCACCAGTATTGACAAGGTTTGCTGTCATACTGCTAAAACATTATAATCTTTGATAAGATGTATAATCCCTTTAAGCAGCATATATACCATTAAAACCTCTTTTTTTGTGGATAAGACGTCGGAATAGCCTTTAGAAAGGCTGTTCGTCTCTTACCTTTAGATGTGATTTCCGTCACGCCATTCCTTAGAAATACCGTTTTTTACCGGTATGCTAATTAGTTCTCTGGCAGCGATGGGGGCGGGCCCCAGCACTAAAAATGCGATGGGGGGCGTCCCCACTGCTGCTCGAGAACACGATCCTGCGACGAATCTATCTTCGACTGAATCCTCCCCTTCTCTGTCGTCTTCCTCCTGCGTCACCTCCAACACCTGCGCAGTTGGCTCTGCCAGCAAGACACTAGTAGAGCCAACTGTGCATGCCGGCCAGCCGCCATTTTTGGGAGGCCGCTCTTGCTCTTGTAGTTCAATGCAGAAGTGGCCTCCCAAAAATGGCCACCAGCCGGCATTCGCACTCAGCTCTGCTGGGGTCTCACTGGCAGAGCCAACTGCGCAGGCGTCAGAGGTGACGCAGGAGGAAGATGACAGAGAATGGGAGGATCCAGCCGAAGATAGAGGCGTCGCAGGATCGTGTTCTCGAGCTGCAGTGGGGACGCCCTCATTGCATTTTCAGTGCTGGGGCCCGCCCCCCTCGCTGTGAGAGAACTAATTTGCATTATACAAAAAGAGAAAAACATGGCCCGCACATCCCAATCTTATACATTGATCTAGTAGTGCTTCTCAGCAAATTCTACAATACTGAACATGAGGTTCTTAGTATACATATTGATCAAGGTGTATAAGCCCACTAGCCACTTCACGGCGACCTCTTTATAGTGGGTCCCTACTCTACTGGGTGTGGTGCCGCAGAGCGACCGCCACAACCGTAACACGGCGCCCACAGGGCGAGCGACCCAGCGGTCCGGCAACACCCCTGCCACCAGACCAAGCCCCCAGGGCTCCGGGCCGCGCCGCCCCATGGGCACCGCACCACAGAAGCAGCAGACACCACGCAACACCACACCATGTGAACAGATCTCAAAAATTCACCTTACCATATTGCCCCAGTCAGAGGACTGAGAGCTAGTAGGTGGGTCCCTTTTTGCAGTCTCCTGCTAATTAAAAACACCTGGGCAAAATGGGGGGAGTGCTGGTACCAAGGCAAAACAAAAAAAATGGTGAAGGAAGAAACTTACCGGAAATATACAAAAAGAGAAAAACATGGCCCGCACATCCCAATCTTATACATTGATCTAGTAGTGCTTCTCAGCAAATTCTACAATACTGAACATGAGGTTCTTAGTATACATATTGATCAAGGTGTATAAGCCCACTAGCCACTTCACGGCGACCTCTTTATAGTGGGTCCCTACTCTACTGGGTGTGGTGCCGCAGAGCGACCGCCACAACCGTAACACGGCGCCCACAGGGCGAGCGACCCAGCGGTCCGGCAACACCCCTGCCACCAGACCAAGCCCCCAGGGCTCCGGGCCGCGCCGCCCCATGGGCACCGCACCACAGAAGCAGCACTAATTTGCATACTAGTAAAAACCGGTATTTCTAAGGAACGACGCGAGATCACATTTAAAGGTAAGAAACGAATAGCCTTTCTAAAGGCTATTCCGACGTCTTATCCACTAAAAAAGAGGTTTTAATGGTAAAATCCCTTTAAGAAACATCCTGTGAGGCTATATCATAAGATGGCACCTGCATTCAGGATGGGTGCAAGAAGACATGTGCTTGGCTTGCTGCCAGAAGACAGCTCCCTAAAGGCATAGCGCAAGACCGGGAGTAGCTGGCTATGTATGGAACTGCTTAAACCTTCTCTCTTTGTGTAATTCAGATGTACTACATCAATCAGGAACAAATACAAAGAGTTACATTGTTATTATCTCTCTTCCTTTCTCTGCTGCTATACAGACCTATGCTGCCTTAATAAAGCGCATCAGTGCACTTCCTCCTCGGCTGAGAAGAGGAACTAGCACCAACACTTTGTGTCTGGTGTCATTTCCTTACTGCTAGCACTTAGCCTTACTAATTAGGACGACAACAGTCACCCAGGATTACCGATCAGTTGGTCATCAACACGGCCTCTGACCTTATCAGTATCAGAAATTGTGCCTCCTCTTCTTCCCCTTCTGCCCTCCAGAGTACCCTGTGCATCCAAGCAACATGATATGGGATGCACAGGACTGAAAGAGAAGCGGAGGTGGCCATGAGCAGGAGCAGGGATTGGTAAGTAAGGCCAGGGGTCCACGGCAAACATTTTTATGTTCACTAGGCGAGCAAACATAAAAAGTATTATTACTTACCTCTCCAGGGCTGGAGCCCAGGAGAGGTGAGTATCATTGCTTTTTATGTTTGTCATCTTCCCTGGACCTCCAATCTTTATACTCTTTGGGTCTGAATTTGTATTTTCCAGCCATTTCGCCCATGTCTACTGTTATTTCAATCAAATTACATCAGAATGGCTGCAACTTAGAACATTGCCACCACATCTGAGTGCTATCCGCATGTAGCGTAGGACATCGTGGGCATGCCAAAGAAGATACATCCAACTAGGAATATAATAAATCTTATGAAGAATGAAAACATTGTGTAACCCCAGGAGAGCAGATCATTCGCCTTCGATTCAGTAACAGGATTTTCATTTACCTAAAACATCTGCTGTTCTTCATGGATTTTATCCCAAGTAAATAAAGCCTAACAGACAATCTGGAGATTATTTCCAAATGGTCCTTAGCGGTATGACCTGACCCTATGGCTTCCAAGGTTTGGACTTGTATTGTTTGCCATGTATTAAACATCCTCATGTCACCCAGGAATATTCTCAGAGAATCTCATTTCTTCTGATTTCTTCAGTGCTGGGGAATCTTAGACCCCAGGGAACATGAGATCGTCTCTATGTTGTTTTCAAGGTCTCTGTATTTCCTATTAAGTAATACCACAATTAGCTATTCCGGTAATGTAAAGTATGGGAAAGCGCTGTACAATGCCCATACTATGGAGTAATGAGTTCCATGCTATTCATCACGTACATATGTCTGGAATTTTCACGCAGAACTTAATTCCATAATAAAACACAGGACAGATATAAAATAATATTAGGACATTTTTTTGCTTTTAAGGCAATGTATAAAATGTATTTTATGAAGGCATTACATGGAAATAAAAAATAAGCCTATAAAATACAGTATTCGATTTGAATATTTTCATATATAGGATTTTTTGGGATTTGTCCAGGATCCCATAATGCTGGATGTTTTTCTTGATTCAATCTTGAATGCACCAATGACCAAGACTTCCCCATTCAATGTAGATCCAATGGATTCCCAACGTAAGCCCAACTGGGTGTTTATAACAATGCAGATGAAATCATTGCTTACTGTACGATTACTAAGATGGTGCGGGTTGTCCAGGTTTGCCACTCTAATCTATTTTCTGCCATTGCAACACATCATTGCCCACAAACCGACTCAATCATGTATTAGTGGTAATGGAAGCCAAACCTCCATGAGTAATAGTCATTGCTTGTGCTATTGTTCTTCAAGGATGACTATACACATAAGGGGTCAATGTTATTCTCCCACAGTCACTACTAATGGAAGAGAATGGAGTGTTGGACCCAAACACAGGAATCCACCCTTCCCCTGTGTTTGGGTCCAACACTCCATTCTCCTGCCATTATTTACCCGGGTGCCCAGTGCCAACGGTGGATTCTTCTGCCACTCTCACCTGGTTGTGGCTTCAACCATTGAAGCACTATAAGTTGTTGTGACATCCAACCAAAGGTGAGAGGCCAACTGGTTTTCTTGGTTTCTTACCTTTTATTCAAATATACTTCATTTCTTTCTGATCCTCCAAAATTCAATGGATCTGCACTATAGTGTTGCTCAGTGTCTACTCTGTGTTTTTTGTGTGAGCATCTACAGTCACTACTAAAGATGAGAAAACCTCTTCATATCCAAACAGATTCAACCCGAACTTTCCAAAAGCTTTGGGTTCAACCCAAAACAACGGGAATTGATCACCTATGAACCATAATTACAAAAAAATAGCAAAGAGTTATACTCACCTTCACCATCAGCTCTTCTGACGAGAACATGATGTCACCCAGGAGACCAGAAGAGGACAGAGAGAATTCTAGGTGCCAAAATAATAGCACCTCCATACACGGTGTAATTCCAGTTCCATTGGCTGCCATCAGCTGACCGGTGGGTGCCAAATGTTGACTCCATGGGAAAACCCTGGAAACACGACTTTTTTGCTAACCCCATCTCCTTCAGCCGGCCACCATGTCAGGATCATACAGAAATGTGGCAAACTGGAAAACTGTAAGCGGGACTATTTTTCTTATTTACTTTTCTCAGCCATGTCTAGCGTTACACAAATTCTACATGTTTGTAGACGGCAGATACTGGAGATTCCTGTGTCCCATAGAGCTGATGGCCACCAGAGTTCAGTGCAGGGCAGAAAATAGAACGTATAGCTATGAATAGCCAAGAACCTGGGATCAAAAAGTAAAAAGATTGGCTGTCATGGCTTTATTATAAATGGAAGCCACTGCGCTAGTGTGAACAGAGACCTATAAGTACAAATATCTGGTTTCACTTAGAAGTCAAATGTCAATGTCTGTAAGGTGCTGTGGAATATGTTGGTGCTACACTAGAGAAATAAATAAGTTATACTGAATAATTTCCCACAAGATGTAATATTAACCTACTCCGCTCTTCCTCCTTTATTTCTTAGGAAAGAATCTTCATTGTTATTGACACGGCTTCACTTTTGGTACTGAGAAGTTTACTGTACAGTAGGAATGTTTCCTTATGCGGGTTGAGATTATTTGCTCTGCCCTGACATCAGAATTTAATGCCATCAGAACGTACCAACGTAATTCCTATGTCTATAAATCTAATCTGGCGTTTATAATCTACAGACAATGTGGTCTTTGTAATTCAAGACGATTGAAATCTTCACAAAAAATACCAATCGAGAACATAATGTGATTATTTGGAACCGCTCTTGTAAACAAGTCTGAGAACACAAAAACTACAAAGAGATGTGGGATCGCTATTCTCAGTCAACACAAAGCTATTAAAAATCCCGAACTTCAGGCCTCCAATGAAGCATGAGAAAAACGGTGGAGAGTTCACCAAAACCTTGGTGGCAAAATGATATTGTGTTTCGATATTTTCAGCATCCGAGTCAGAAAGCCAATGGACAATGTCTTCTTCAAACCGAAAGATATTTCAAGGAGTTTTTAAAGATTGCTACAATCTGGTTAAAACCATATTAAAGCATAACTTTTCGTTTTGTTTCTTACTGGAGATGTGGAATATCTCAACCACATTTGGTTTGGCACTGGGCAACTGGATTGTGGAGTCTAAGGAATCCTTCACCATTAACCCCTAAGGAGTAATGGATTTTCCTGGTTGGATTGTCGGGTTAGGGATCCAAAATAGTTCCCCATTGTCAGCAATTGCCCTGATGAAGCAGAAGCAATGTCATATATAGAGCCAAGGACCATTCCAAGTAGGATGATCATGATGTGACAGGTTATAGTAGCATAGTTAGGAATGAAGCCAAGGGTTAGATGTTATAAGTACCAGGAGGAGAATTCTGATTTGTGGCATCTCATGTGAGAATATAACGATACAGGAGACTTGTTTGTTGGGTCTCTTGGATGAAGAAGTGCAACTCCACCATAGCCATATTCTACCTGGGGAATATCTCTTTATGGCTAGGAAGGCAATAGCACTTCGCTGGATGGGGGAATGTTCTCCATCTCTATTCCAATGGAGATCTTTAGTTAATAAAACGCTACAATGTCTTAGCATGGTCTACAAGAATCATAAATGCCCCAGATATTCCAAAAAGGTACAGGCATCATGGTATAATTTTTCTCTTATGCTATCCTTCACAAATGCCCTGAGCTCAGCTGTGTCTCTCCAGTAGGCCACCCTTTTTGACATAACATGAAGTTATAAGACATGTTCACAGATCCTCTTCACTCTGTTACTTCTTTGGACCTCTAGACAAACTTATGGTGGATATGGAAAGTATTCAGATTCCTTTACATTTTTCACTCTCTGTTTCATTGCAGCCAGTGGCGTAACTAGGAATGGCGGGGCCCCGTGGCGAACTTTTGACATGCCCCCCCCCCCCAGACCAACCCCCTCCTACACATTTCTGCGCGTTCTATTATCCCCCATAGTGGCCCCTGCAAACAGTATTATGTCCCTTAGTGGCCCCTACACACAGTATTATGTCCCTTAGTGGCCCCTCCACACAGTATTATCCCCCATAGTGTCCCCTGCACACAGTATTTTCCCCCATAGTGTCCCCTGCACACAGTATTATCCCCCATAGTGGCCCCTGTACACAGTATTATGTCCCATAGTGGCCCCTGCACACAGTATTATAGCCCATAGTGGACACCCATAAACAATTATTATACTCTGGGGTCTTTTCAGACCCCAGAGTATAATAATCGGATATCCGGGGGAATAAAAACATAAAAAACTATTGTTACTTACCTGTCCCCCGGCTCCTATGCGGTCTTCTCTGCTGCCTTCTGCGCTGCTGTCCTTGTTCAATGACGTCGGACGTCACATGACCCGGGACGCAGGCCGGGTTCATGTGATGTCAGAGACGTCAGAAAGAACGTCAGGAAGGAGGCCTGGCAGGATCGTGGAGAGGTAAGTAACATGTTTTTTATGTTTCTTACCTCTCCCGGTCCGCCAATCATTATACTTGGGGATCCGAAAAGACCACTGAGTATAATGATAGCAGCGGTAGCGGCTGTCATCGGGCCCCTAATGTCCCGGGCCCTGTGGCAGCTGCCTCCGCTGCTATGGCGGTAGTTACGCCACTGATTGCAGCCATTTGCATGAAGTAAAAACTTCTCTTTAATGTACACTCAGCCCCATCTTGACAGGAAAAAAAAAAACTGAAATGTAGATATTTTTGCAAATTTATTAAAAAAAGAAAAACTGAAATGTCACATGGTCATAAGTAGAGATAAGCAAACACTATTCGAAACAGCCGTTTCAAATAGCATGCTCCCATACATATGAATGGAAGACTACGTCCATTCATTTCTATGGGAGCGTGCTATTCGAAATGGCTGTTTCGAATAGTGTTCGCTCATCTCTAGTCATAAGTATTCAGACCCTTTGCTCAGTATTGAGTATTTGCTCCTTTTGAGCTAGTACAGCCATGAGTCTCCTTGGGAATGATGCAACAGGTTTTTTACATCTGGATTTGGGAATCCTCTGCCATTCTTCCTTGCAGATCTTTTCCATTTTCGTCAGGTGGATGGTGAACGTTGGTGGACGGCCATTTTCAAGTCTCTCCAGAGAGGCTCAATTGGGTTGAGGTCAGGGCTCCAGAATGAGCACAGAGTTATTCCGAAGCCACTCCTTTGTTATTTTAGCTGTGTGCTTAGGGTCATTGTCTTGTTGGAAGGCCAGCCTTCAGCCCGGTCTGAGACAATTTACTTCCATGTAGCGGAGATATATTTAGCATATTGTCCAAAACCCAACACTATGACCGAGAGAGATTTTGAGGAGACGGCTTTCTTTCAACTGAAGATGATTATTTGTTATTTTATCCATTCAATATAACATCTACGACCCAAAAATGTATACAAAGTGACAACGAACCCATTAGGGCATCGGCCAAAGTATTATATAAAGCATATAGAGATAAACAGTTATATACAGTTCCAAGAATAGTACAATGGCCAGATATTGGCAGCTATGGCTGTATCTGGCGCCCAGTCCCTGCCAAGTATCAAATTCCTGTTTCCTATGAGTATGTAGAATGTCTTACGGTGCCCTATTGTGTTCTCTGGTAACATTCATTACAGATTTGTAACAGATATCACTTGTTTTACTCTTCACATAAAGATTAATGCTGTGTATGAATACTAGTGAGCTGGGAAAGGTAGAATACAGGTGACACAACAATCGTACACTGAGTTCTTACATGTCCTATATTTACATATGTCTGTGGTGTACGGAGCTGTATGGACTTGAAAAGAGACAACAATTTGTATTTTATTCCTGCGTTGATACACTCCTGATATTTAGTTATTAATGAGTCCAAGCCTGTTGTGCGGCTCAGGAGCTGCTACTGTAATAGATATCTACGTTATGTTAATAGCTAAAGGGTATTGGACACTGATCAGTATTTTATTGGTGGGTGTCCAACAACTGGCACCATTTGATCTGGCTCCCAGAATCTGTATACATGATATATGAATCAGCTCTTCTCCTATAGAAGTATATAGTGTTGGACCCCACCGATCAGACACTATCCTCTGGATAGATCCTCCGTTTCCAATACCCTTGGGTCCTTAATCTAAAAATATGCATACATATAACCATGCAACAAGTATCAAGGTCAACCCAACCTCTATTACAGGTATCTTCTTCATATCTCTGGACCCATGCCTATTCCAATAGTGACTGTCCATGGTGAGCGACTGAACTTCAGAGACAAGCCATGAAAGCTTCTCCTTATATAACAGTGCAAGTCATATTCGATCACTAATCTCTTCTGTAAACTCTGGTTTCACGGTTTTGATAGTTTTTCTGACAAATCCACCACACAGATGGTAGAACAACCACAAGGTGTCAGATTATTCAGTAGCATAAAATAGGTAATAATACTAATCCAGTCCTTCGCTGAAATGTATGAGATTGACATAGCAGATATTAATGTGGAACGGGATATAAGAATCTTCTGTACTCAGTTTGTTTCATATCTTTTCAACCATGCATTGCTGGCACAAATGTGAACATGGCTCAGGATTTGCTATTAGAGTTATATGAAGATGTTAGTGCAGCGGTGGGCTTGTGTTGCTTTGTTCATGGTGGGTTATGGATGATCAGGAGATTTGTTTGTCTTTAAGGGGTGTTTTTTGCATTGTACAAATAAAACTTGAATAAAAATGACCTTATTGAAAAAAGAGAAGTGTACACTATGTAGATCCACAGGTTTGCTTATTTTCTGTAGATCCCAGTACTCTATAACCTATCTGTAGTGTATAAATAATACCACCATATAGTGGCCAAACCCTGTACCCAAACAGCTGTACCACAAAATGGCTAAATAATACTGCAGTGCTATTTATAAACAATGCCGCAATCTAGTGCATGAATAATACTGCCATACAGAGCCCAAATAATACATCATCAGTGTATACAAATAACTAAACACATGTGGGACATTCATGCTACCATTATAAATGTCCGTGGTGTCCATACGTCATAGGATGAGAGCAACGGACTTTAAGGCAATGGAGTGACTAATGCAGACAGAGCTTTGTTTGCTTTCCTAATGGAAGAAAAAGTCCTACCTGCATGTTTTTAACATGAGAGTGAATGCAGGCCGACATTGTTGCGTCTGCAACAGTCACTCTATCACTGGGACGGATAAGAGCAACAGACATTAATAACAGTAGTGAACCTACCCTTAGGCTTGCAAATAGCATCTCAGATTATAGCAATTCAACGTCTTTCTTTTCCATGTGGAACTTTCTCTAAACCACAACTGATCCGACCATACGTTTTTGCAGCACTGCCCTCACTTGGCACCTGTAAGTCAGTGGAAGGTTGCTCAGACTTCTAGATAATGCTTCCATAAGTTTTCTAGCAATTGTGCATTGAAATGTATTTAGGAGCAGCACATGTAGCCGTCACCTCCCTCACTTCTCTGACACCTACACTATTCATAGCTGTAGCTATGACCTAATTCAGAAGCAGCACCAGCACATGCAGTGGGACTACATACATGTTCAGCTTGGCATTATGCCATTGTATAATTATACGGTGCACTAAGATCTGTCTCTATTTTGCTTTAATCTTCATGAGTAGGCACAATTTTATAGATATACTGAACTTAAGATGTGGCCTATCGGGTGGGTGGACTCTGCACCAGAAATTCCTAGAATCAAACCTGGTATTTCCTGTAGATCCGGGGAGTATTTATTGGGTGCACCCTTCCTCTTATCCAATGTTTGTAGTGACAAGTTCTATAGATCCATGAACAATCTAATAAATTCAACGATAACATGACTATTTTGTGGAACTTTGGAATTCTATTTTAGATGTCGATATAAGTGAATTTTCCACTGAACGCGAAACTCACGCCGTTCTTGGGTTGTGCAGCTGAAACATGAAAGTGGTTGACGCCATGTATCTGCAGTCACAGCCCATGTATAATCCCTGATTCACTGCCAGACAAAGCACTCAACAGCTTATTGTTCTCTGGAATAGATCATACAGCCACTGGCCCATGTAAAGATCAGCAACCCCTCCACAAGGGTGACAAGGTCAGCTTGTTCTGGAATTGGGATTCATTTCCCGAAAGCAAACTTCCGAAATTGTTCATCAGGACTTTGTCTCATTGACTTGTGTTTAAGTAACCGGGATTAATGTATCTCTCACATAGTTATAATACTATTATGTTTTGTTCCATTATATGTTCCATTAGCACATGGATGGACTGGTAGAGACTAGAGATGAGCGAACACTAAAATGTTCGAGGTTCGAAATTCGATTCGAACAGCCGCTCACTGTTCGAGTGTTCGAATGGGTTTCGAACCCCATTATAGTCTATGAGGAACATAAACTCGTTAAGGGGGAAACCCAAATTCGTGTCTGGAGGGTCACCAAGTCCACTATGACACCCCAGGAAATGATACCAACACCCTGGAATGACACTGGGACAGCAGGGGAAGCATGTCTGGGGGCATAAAAGTCACTTTATTTCATGGAAATCCCTGTCAGTTTGCGATTTTCGCAAGCTAACTTTTCCCCATAGAAATGCATTGGCCAGTGCTGATTGGCCAGAGTACGGAACTCGACCAATCAGCACTGGCTCTGCTGGAGGAGGCGGAGTCTAAGATAGCTCCACACCAGTCTCCATTCAGGTCCGACCTTAGACTCCGCCTCCTCCGGCAGAGCCAGCGCTGATTGGCCGAAGGCTGGCCAATGCATTCCTATGCGAATGCAGACTTAGCAGTGCTGAGTCAGTTTTGCTCAACTACACATCTGATGCACACTCGGCACTGCTACATCAGATGTAGCAATCTGATGTAGCAGAGCCGAGGGTGCACTAGAACCCCTGTGCAAACTCAGTTCACGCTAATAGAATGCATTGGCCAGCGCTGATTGGCCAATGCATTCTATTAGCCCGATGAAGTAGAGCTGAATGTGTGTGCTAAGCACACACATTCAGCACTGCTTCATCAAGCCAATACAATGCATTAGCCAGTGCTGATTGGCCAGAGTACGGAATTCGGCCAATCAGCGCTGGCCAATGCATTCTATTAGCCCGATGAAGTAGAGCTGAATGTGTGTGCTAAGCACACACATTCAGCACTGCTTCATCAAGCCAATACAATGCATTAGCCAGTGCTGATTGGCCAGAGTACGGAATTCGGCCAATCAGCGCTGGCTCTGCTGGAGGAGGCGGAGTCTAAGGTCGGACCTGAATGGAGACTGGTGTGGAGCGATCTTAGACTCCGCCTCCTCCAGCAGAGCCAGCGCTGATTGGCCGAATTCCGTACTCTGGCCAATCAGCACTGGCTAATGCATTGTATTGGCGTGATGAAGCAGTGCTGAATGTGTGTGCTTAGCACACACATTCAGCTCTACTTCATCGGGCTAATAGAATGCATTGGCCAGCGCTGATTGGCCGAATTCCGTACTCTGGCCAATCAGTGCTGGCCAATGCATTCTATTAGCTTGATGAAGCAGAGTGTGCACAAGGGTTCAAGCGCACCCTCGGCTCTGATGTAGCAGAGCCGAGGCTGCACAAGGGTTCAAGCGCACCCTCGGCTCTGATGTAGGAGAGCCGAGGGTGCACTTGAACCCTTGTGCAGCCTCGGCTCTGCTACATCAGAGCCGAGGGTGCGCTTGAACCCTTGTGCACACTCTGCTTCATCAAGCTAATAGAATGCATTGGCCAGCACTGATTGGCCAGAGTACGGAATTCGGCCAATCAGCGCTGGCCAATGCATCCCTATGGGAAAAAGTTTATCTCACAAAAATCACAATTACACACCCGATAGAGCCCCAAAAAGTTATTTTTAATAACATTCCCCCCTAAATAAAGGTTATCCCTAGCTATCCCTGCCTGTACAGCTATCCCTGTCTCATAGTCACAAAGTTCACATTCTCATATGACCCGGATTTGAAATCCACTATTCGTCTAAAATGGAGGTCACCTGATTTCGGCAGCCAATGACTTTTTCCAATTTTTTTCAATGCCCCCAGTGTCGTAGTTCCTGTCCCACCTCCCCTGCGCTGTTATTGGTGCAAAAAAGGCGCCAGGGAAGGTGGGAGGGGAATCGAATTTTGGCGCACTTTACCACGTGGTGTTCGATTCGATTCGAACATGGCGAACACCCTGATATCCGATCGAACATGTGTTCGATAGAACACTGTTCGCTCATCTCTAGTAGAGACCACTGGGACTGACTACTAATGTAAGGAAGCTATGGCAGATCCCTCAGCTCTTCACTTATTTAGCAGATCTTGACCATATACCATATATACTCGATCAAACCAATTTCATAGGAAGTCAATATTTAAAGTAGGGACAGTCTAAAAAGCCTACAAAACATTTTGAACTTTATATTCTTAACATACACTTGTAGGGTAGTAACAATGAAGAATTTCACTGTACTCAACTGCCTCAAAGGAGACCTTTCACCTCCTCCATCAAGTCCAGCTCTCTCCACCATTTAATAGTTGCTGCTCCACTGATTCTGGAACAATTGGTATTTTTTCTCTAGCCCCCGCCTTTCCTGAGCAACCGCTGCTGTTAGTTTTGGTGCAATCACTGCTGTCAGGCTAGGTTCTGTACTGTCAGGTGGGCGGTGTCAGGAAGGAGCAGAAAAGTGGTGATTGGAGCTTAAGCAGCAAATCAGCAGGGGTGAATTTAGCTTCTGCTGCCTGAGGCAAACTGTAGAAAGGTGCCGCCCCCAAAAAAAATACCCAACATGGTGACCTTTGGGACCCCCTAATTAAAACTGTAGGACACACCTACCCATTTGCAGATCAAAAAATCCCCTTTACTGGCCTTTAGAAAGTATAATACAATTTTTACTAGCCCCTAACACATAAAATGGCCCACACACACAGAATATGGCCATTTTTTTTTTTTTTTTTTTTGCCCCATCACCTGCACCCCACACACATTATATTGTCTCCTATATTTGGCCCTCATACAATATATGGCACCTTTATTTTGTCCTCACACAGTATATTGTCCCCTTTTTTTGACCCCATGTACTATACGGCCCCCTTTTTTCTTGACCCCCACATAGTATTTGGAAGAAACAAAGTGATATGTTAGGCTGATACCTATTAGATTATTGCAATAGGTAGTGTCAAAAAATTTTCTCACCCCTCCACGCTCCCGTCCAAGTAGGCCTCTGCTGCCACCACCAGGGCGCGCTATACCTGATGTTTACATCCTGGCATTCTTCAGCATTGTGATGTAACGTGCAACACTACCTAGAGTCAGCAGAGGAGGCTAGCATGGAAAGGTGAGTAAATTATCAATAAGGGTAATAATCCAATAAGTAGCCTCCCGAAGTTTATGCCATGAGACGTTGCCTGAGACTATTGCTTCAGGTCGCCTCATGGCAGATGCACCTCTGCCTATCAGACACCAAAACTAACTGCACCAATTGCTCAGGAATGGTGGGAGCTAGAGAAAAAAATTTCAACTGCACTGGAATCAGCAGAGCGGCGCCTATTCATACATGGCATGAACTGGAGTTGGCGGAGGTGGTGACAGACAGCTTTTTCAAGGAAATGTTGCCTCTATAAGTGCTTCTTTTAATTCAAAGACAAATTGGTAGATTTCATAGATGTTCTGCACATTCAGGCCCTGCCTTGGCATCTCTATCTGGGTCACTCCAAAACTTCAGAGCCTTTGTGTTTGGTAACACTGCAGCTTAAGCTTTAGTTTAGGGCCAGATGACCAGATAATCTCCTTAAGAAGTTTCTGGTACTTAGGAGAATTCATTGTTTCTTCAGTAAATGGCAATTTGCCCAGGTCATGAGGCAGAGAACATCACGACACCATCACACTGCCACCACCATGATGGTATTGTTCTCACATTGTGGAATGCAGACATAAGGTGACCAGTGTTGGCCATAGGAAATTCTAAGACTTGGAAATCACCCAGGATCCTTTTTAGGTTCTGAGTCTTTGGCAAATTGAAGATAAGAATTGTGTGTTGCTCATGAGCATCAGGTCAAATATTCGCCTTGGGGCCTTGCAATTCCCAGTTACAACACTGGATGGGTGAGTATGGTTTCTTCTTTGTTTTATATTTTAACCCATTCCTTGCTCTCTAATCATTTTTGGTTTAGGGGCAGGAAACCCATTTAACCCATTGCCAATGGTGCATACCCCCCTCTCACATGATGAGGCATGTGTCTATGTTTATGAGGGTAATGGGAGACACAACAAGAATGGCTCATAGTTATTAAACATGTGTTTTAACCTTATATTCCATTGTAATGGAGGTTTCCCTTTAAGTTCAGATCCAGCAGATTATGTGGTCGGTAGAGATGAGCGAGTAGTACTCGATTGAGTAGGTATTCGATCGAATACTACGGTATTTGAAATACTCCTACTCGATCGAGTACCACTCGCTGTACGAATGCAAAAGTTCGATGCAGAACCAGCATTGATTGGCCGAATGCTATACAATCGGCCAATCAACGCTGGTTCTTCTCCTACCTTTAGAAGTCTTCTCCGTGCAGCGTCCCCGCGGCGTCTTCCAGCTCTTCATTCACTCTGCCAGGCCCCGCTTGTAGTGTAGTGCGGGCATGCGCAGTCGGCTCTGCCCAGGCCCGATGCCTGGCAGAGTGAATGAAGAGCCAGAAGACACCGCGGGGACGCTGCAAGGAGAAGACTGCTCGGAGGATCCAGCCCGACCCTCACTCGTGGACTTGGTAAGTATAATTTGATCGAATGTTGCCTACCCCTGAAACAAGCATTTTCCCCCCATAGAGTATAATAGGATTCGCTATTCGATTCAAGTAGTCGAATATTGAGGGGCTACTCGAAACGAATATCGAACCTCAAACATTTTACTGTTTGCTCATCTCTAGTGGTTGGCTATCTGAATCCAAATTAGTCAGCTGCATTTAGTCAATTTGTAAGAAAGGGGTCACTTACTTATTATATGGGAGTTGGATACAAAATATTGGTGTTGTGCTGTGCCATAAAGATAAGAAACATTCAATGTGTTCTTGTACAAGGAGTTTGTCAGGTCTACAATGTATCCCAAACCAGTAACAGGGGCCTTTAGTAGGGGCAGAAACATACCTATGTGGCCACAAACCAATGAAGCAAGAGGTAATCAGTACTTTATAAGTATGTAAATCATCCTGCAAGTGCACTGGGGGCGGGGCCTGATTTGCCTACAGACAACTGCAAGGCAGGCAGAAGATGATGTGCAGAGATCCCAGGGAACACCCTGAGCACTTACACCTATCTGTTGTCAAAACTGTAAATTGGTCCCGCCTCCAGAGCACTTGCAGGCTGATCTGAATATCCATATAATGGTAACGAATTCTGGATTGTTTCATTGGTTTGTGGCCACAAAGGTGAGGTTCTACTCTTATTGAAGGTCCATACATAGCACTATTATTGGTTTGGGTGGAATATTGGACATGACAGACTCCCTTTAAACACTGCAGCATCTCCATTTGGATATCTGGTTAGATCTTCCTATTCTATAGTTGGCCATCTAAACCAACAGGATATAAGCGAATGTTTCAAGGGATACACCCCTCCATTCGGTGCGAATCCTGTTCTACAATATCATGCAAAACGCTCATTAGATTATAAGGGAAGAATATGTAAGTCTAACTTCCATGATGTAATTAGGAAGACAGAGTTTCAGTCAAACACACCTATAGAGGGCGCTCCCTTTAACATCATGCCGACCTTCTCAGAGGCCTTTGTTTGCAATGATGTTGGGATTATACCAGATACAGTCTTCTCAGCCAAGGACAGCCGTTTCGATGTATTTGCATCTCATCAGCTTGGCGTAGAGAGGACTGATCTGGCAGAGGTGAGAGGCTTAGACAGGGTTAAGGGGATATCGTCACTCCATAGGGAGAGACCACCATATAGGTGTGTGGAGTCTAATTAAGCCATGAGCACTCCACTGCAAAGGAACATGGGAAGAATATGCAAATCTGATTATAAGTCACTTATAAGATTATAAGTGACTGAACCAACAGCTATGGGCGACCATTGGGGATTGTTTTCTGTATATTACATGTCCTGCAGGAGACGGTAACTAAGGCAGGTTGTAATACACAGACATATAAGTGCTTACTCTGTCTGCACGGCGGTGAAAACATGGAACGTTCTACCAGACTGAATGTTCCATAAGTCAGCAAGACAGCAAAAACGTGAGTCATGTGCAGAGAGCTACCTCAGTGAGTCAAGACTCTCACATCTTTTTTGGCAGACGCTTCCATGTGTCAGAATAGGAATGCAGTAAAGTGTATGTAAGGTGTTCTGTCTGCGCTGTCCATAGCTACACAGGAATCCCATTATATAAGAACCGGCGCCCTGAAGTTTCCTGGGTCCTAATTTTATACATTTTCACTTCAATGCACTGAAAGTTATTTATGGCAGGACAATAAGAGAGGAAATTATTACATTTATGGGGTGATATTTTATGGTCTTACCTCTGCTTGACCCCTTACAAGTTAATGATTGGTAGAAGTGGATAAACCGGTTTCTCTGCATTTTTACGCTATTTCTTCAGCACGTACAATACATAAGCTTCAGTCTTTTTACCTATTACTTTTTCCTTCCTATAGTAGGCTGATGTGGTGTTTCACAGGTCTAGCTTCATGTCTGGGAAACAATCCTAATTTTCTGATGACGTTGTTGTACCCCACATGACTGCAGAAGACGAATCACAGGTCTCAGTAGTCCCCCAGCAGAAGTCCACCGTAGAGGAGCCCTTAGGGAGCCCAGGAGAGGTGAGTATAATGCAGATTATGTTTCCGCACCTTCCCTGGGCCTCCATTTAGTCCTCTCCATGGTCTGAAGAGACCTCAGGTTATAATAGTGATCCAGTTTGGTCCAAACCAGTTTGTTTATCCCTATATGCCATATGAAAGCAACCCAGGGTTGAGGATTCAGGTGTATTACTGGTCAGATCAACATGGCAGAGAGTGAGAATGAAGACTTCACACTCCCTAGAGGTTGGTCTAAATAGGCCATTACTGAAGGTCCTACAGGCCTAAGGCCTTGATCAATATCAAGCAAACAAGCCAATTTGGACAGGACCAGTTGGCCATATAATGTGTCTGCTGATGGCAGGTGTCAGGAGAGAAAAGGGACAGGCAGATGAATGCCAACATGTCCGATACTTTCATTCTCCGATGATAAGCCACCGCCAGAAATGTCTGGTAACAGATTACTCCCCTCTCCTCAACAACACTCACCCAAACTGAGCATTTGTGTGCATCGGGCAAAAGATTCGCTGGAGGTCAAATGAGTGCTTGACCATCAGCTCTATATGAACTGTATGGTCAATTTTCGCCAATAGACTCATTCATGTCAATATGGACATCATCATAGTCTCCATTGTAGGGTCAATCATCATCTTCTACGTCAAGAAATCAACAATTCTCCCAGTTTCCAAAATTATCCATCAACAACACAATTTTGGATCCTAAAATAATATCTTCTCAGGTCTACAGAAGGTGCCATGATCCTCAACCCGACCTTTGTCCTAAACCATCCAGGCGGTGTGTTCCAGAATTGATGCCATACAACCAGTTATACCCAAGTGCCAGCCATAGCCCTACTTATGACAATTCACATTCACATATGCATGAACCAGAAGAGAATGAACTCCTGCCAGAAGCCATTTCTAATAGACCGTTTCTGTATAATTGGCTCATTCTAATGTCCTAACATGCCAATTATTTGCATTATTTACAGGCATTTTAATGGAAAATTCCCTTTGACATGCATTATAAATCTTAAACACTGCCCAGACACGTTTAGTATCAACTAACAATCCCTTTAATGCTGCATATGCAAAACTTAAGATGCAAAGCAGTTCCTAAGAAATGAATTGATTCCATTGCAAGTCCACCTTTATATCAATGCAATATTGTATTTTTCGGTATGTTTTTGTATGTTTTTGGGTTGCTATGTGCTGTATTTCTCAGTAGGGGGGCAGGATACAATATCTTACTGTTATATACTGTACAGTCAAAGGAAAAATGCTGCAGGTAGTAAAAAACTTTGTAGTAGAAACTGACTCATCGTCGCCCTATAGAGCGCTGCTTCTAATGTAAATCACATTGAGTTTCCATATTGAGCTGCAGCCACAAATGTGTCCGTCTGCGCCTCTCATTATACATCAGGGAAAGTGATGGATAACAAATTTCTCCAAACCACCAGAAGCTTCTGAGAGGTGAACCATACAAGATTGGATGGATTGAATTACAATGTGATTTATAAGACGCTTTCTTGTCTGAGTAACATCTTGTTGAGGTCACTTATTCATGACTGGTAGTAGAATATCTGAGTCTATGCCGCTGCGATGCACAATCCAGAAGTGCAGCTGCATTATGTAATGTATAGCAGTCGTCTTAATATAACCGTGATGTCATCGTACAGCTACTTATATACACATAGGGCTCTGCTGCACAATAGTGGCAGGTGACATCGCAACTCTACAGCCTGCCAATGTCATACAAGGATTCGCCAGGACTACTGATCCGTTATCCAAATGTGGAAAGATAGTTGTGCTGCCAAATACTGCATTAGGAGAATATAGTATATATTTATTAACCCTTACATATATCAGCCACAGATATGTTTATAGTAAAGGTTTCTCTGCTTTGGAAATCCCTACTTAGAGGAATCCCTTGGCAAGGGCAGACTCCAGGTTTTCAAGGGCCTTGGGGTGCAAAGTCATCAAGGATTCAACTTCTTTCATTTACCCAGTATACTGCATAATAAGATTGCCAATGATATTTTTGTCACCTATCTTGCTGTATTTTTTTGTGATTGTGTTTTCGAATAAAAATGACATACAGTACAGAAAAATGTACCGTAAGAAAGTGAAACACAGGATATACACAGTCCAGTCACATTAGTGTAACCGCCGCCTACTTTTGACGTCAACGTTAAATAACTAATGGCAGAAGACACGTGTCATCAGCCATCTGGGTGCAGTCATCATTGTGGAAGGCACGATGGATCAACACAAGTATGCATCTATCCTTGCGGACCATGTTCACCCCTACATGCGAAATGATGATGGCATCTACCAGCAGGACAATGCGACGTGTTATAAAGTTTGCAGTGTACCTGCGTGGTTGGAGGAGCACCAGGATGAGTTTACCGTACTCCCTTGGCCAGCAAATTCCCCGGACTTGAACCCAATCGAGAATCTGTGGGACGACCTCGATCAGGTTGTCCGCGCCATGGATGCTCAACCGCGTAACCTAGCGCAGCTGGCCACGGCACTGGAGTCGGCATGGCTCAACATCCCAGTGACATCATCACACCATCCCCTCTCTTCCTGCACGTCTTGCAGCGGTCCGCTCTGCCAAAGGGGGTTATTCTGGATTTTGACAGGTGGTCACATTAATGTCACTGAACTGTGTAATTTAACTATTTTACTGACAAAAAATGTGGTCAGTAAGCCGGAAGATTTTTTTTTATTTTGTCTTTCCACCTTCATAACCATCACCACCATAGTGTTTTGTTTTTATCAGAGTAGCTGTAGGAAACCATTTTGCTTTACATATAAGTGAGCATTCAGTGTATACAGTATTTACTTTTATTATCATTAAAATAAAAAAGCTATGGTGCTATTGTTTTTTACTCCTTGTAGAAATGACTGTCTGCAGTGTGCTCACCCAAAATCCATCTTGAGCTCCATATTGGGAAACTGAGATTCTCTACAGGAGAGCATGGTAGGCTATCTCCTCCAGACCCCCATATCTGTCTGACTTCGCCTGGTTCAGCTCTTTAACACTGACCCCAAGAAATCAGCTGTAATCTGTGAGGAATCTTGGGAATCTTGGAAATCTCAGAGTCCAATCAGGCCAATGACTTGTGAGTATAGACAGATCCGTGAGAGACTGTTTGTGTAACCAGTCTGTACTCTGGCCAAGAGATGTAGACTCAAACATAGGCTCTCTCTTTTAATAAAGGGGTTCTCCAGGAATTGGTCAACAATTAAAAAATATCAAGGTACCTGCCCTGATAACAGGCCTGCATCGCCTGCTTATCTCTATACAATATCTATCCTGGTGAGGTTAACCCATGCATGCAGGTCAGGCTGTACAGCACACAGTACAGTGCTGGCAGCTGCCTGCTGCAATTTCTCCTTTCCGAAAATTATAAGTGTGCTGCCTGGGGAAGAAGGGGTTGCAAGTGCCACATTCAATGTCTGTGAAGAGTGTTTTAAGTGATAACTGTGAGAACACTCTTCACTAACACTGAATGTGGCACTTGTAACCCCTTCTTCCCCAGGCAGCAAACTTATTACAGTATTATGCATTACAGTACATAACACTGTGTGCAGGGACCTGTATAGGGTATAATACTGTGTGCAGGGGCCACTCTAGGGCATAATATTGTGTGCAGGGGCCACTATGGGATATAATTCTGTGTGCAGGGGCCACTATGGGGAATAATACTGTGTGCAGGGGCCACTATGGGACATAATACTATGTGCAGGGGCCAGTATGGGGCAAAATACTGTGTGCAGGGATGCGGGGGGGGGGAAAGGGGCAGTCAGTCGGGGTCTTTGGGGGGCCCCATGTCAAAGTTTGCTGATCTTGGAGAAGTTATACCTGAAATCTATCTCAGTTCCTGACTGCCATGGATTTAAGTTCTGGAGCACAAGACCTCTCGTGGTGCACCTGAACTATGGAGAGGCCAGAGTCTCCTAATAATTCAGGTACATCTTACACCAGCGGAGGAAATGAGTAAGACTGGTGTAAGAAAAGCCACTCTTAATAATTTCCAGCCTTTGAATTAAAGGTGTTTTTCTGCCTTTTTATGTTAATGGAAAACCTCTATAAACATTAAGGAATACAGACTATTATTATCCATCTTCTGATTTTGGCAAGACTCTCTTTAAGCCTACTGTCTGTACAATACTAAACCAAGACTTGCTTATTTTGTGGTTGAAGGTTTAGACGTTCTTACTCCAGACTCTGTAGTTTATTAGAGTCAGTCTTCTCCAGCCATAAAGTTAACGTCTCCTTTCCAAAAATCTGCCGTCCGCCGTAATATGCAGATTGTGCTTCTTATGAATGACTCCTACTGTGCTTAAAAGACAAATATGAGTTATGGAAACTTTGCGCTGCCGTATACAGTCACCCTATAAGAAAATCCGTATGCTGGAACTATGACCAATCCTCTGCAGCCAACCATACCTATAATTCCATAGTACGTGAACTCATTGTGCGGATAATAACAGTTCCCCTGTACTAGACTGTATGTTGTATGTATGGCTGAAAGTCACAAACCACAAGCATCTTAATAGGTTTCCCCTGTGCTGATATTACTCACTGCAAATTTCTCGAAGCTCACATCATCTCCATGCACGCTTCATTCGTCCTATATGTAAAATACATTTTCTTCAAATTTCTGGGGGGTGCCAAGAAATAATTAATAGAGTCCTCCAAGACGTATGGTATAAAATTTCTAATCAAAAACCAATTTTAAAATTTTTCAATTATTTTCTTTCCAAAGGTGTCTGTAGCCTCTCAAGAATATATGGAATTCCAGCAAACGAATATGTCATTCCTTGGTATTACAAAAGCAGCTGTCTTCTTGCAGATCGGAAAGCAATTAAAAGGATTTCCATGTGAGTAATGGAGGAGAAGAAGGTTCTTCAGTCCGCTGTAGCAGTTTTACAGAAGGATTTATTATGAGGTCATCCGAATGCACCGTGATGCTGACTAACGACACTGTCCGACCATCCAGAACGGATTCTACCACAATGACTGCACGTACAGTATAGAAAGCCTTCAAGATGCTTAAGAAGCCTCAGAAATTCCTGGAGATATACGCGCCGCTGAAAAATCCAAGTGCACGTTGTTTCAGATGACAGCTATATTTGGTATTAATTGAAGGGTGAATGTGTCTGTAGTTTCCATGCTACTATAGTGTATACAGAATACGGAAACATACATATTCTATAGTCTACAAAATGAAGCAAATATTGGGAAAAATATCCAATGTGTTCACAACTCCTAAGTAGACCAATGTGTCTCTGTGGTAACAGACTACAAATAAGACTTTGTAGTCGGATACTACAGTCATTCCATTTGTATTCTGTTGAGAGAACTGGACATATCATTCACATGGATGAATGTTTTGGAATGTTCTTATAACTTGAGATATATGAGGCAATGTTGTGACCGCGTGGGACAATGGACATCAGATTCGTGGGTTTTTCCTTCCTCTGTAGGGTTATAGGTTGGTCTTGATGGACGAGCGTCTTCACCCAACCTCATCTACTATGTAACTATTAGAGATGAGCGAGTAGTATTCGATCGAGTAGGTATTCGATCGAATACTACGGTATTCGAAATACTCGTACTTGATCGAGTACCACTCGCTATTCGAATGGAAAAGTTCGATGCAGAACCAGCATTGATTGGCTGAATGCTATACAGTCGGCCAATCAACGCTGGTTCTTCTCTTACCTTTAGAAGTCTTCTCCGTGCAGCTTCCCCGCGGGGTCTTCCAGCTCTTCATTCACTCTGCCAGGCATCGGGCCTGGGCAGAGCCGACTGCGCATGCCAGCACTACAAGCGGGCATGCGCAGTCGGCTCTGCCCAGGCCCGATGCCTGACAGAGTGAATTCAGAGCCAGAAGATGCCGCGGGGACGCTGCAAGGAGAAGACTGCTCGGAGGATCCAGCCCGACCCTCACTCGTGGACTTAGTAAGTATAATTTGATCGAATGTTGCCTACCCCTGAAACGAGCATTTTCCCCCCATAGACTATAATAGGGTTCGATATTCGATTCGAGTAGTCGAATATTGAGGGGCTACTCGAAACAAATATCGAACCTCGGACATTTTACTGTTCGCTCATCTCTAGTAACTATGTAACTACACAAGTTCAGCCGGAACTGTCAATCATCTATAAGACAGATGTGTGAAAGTTAAGGTTGGACTGTCTGATCCTTTGTTTACAGAAGAGATAAACTGTCCCTAGAGGTGTCTAGTACAAGTTTACACCCCTCTCCCCATTCCGAACATGCTTTCTCAGCCAATTCCAGAGTGAATGTATAGCATAGCATGTTGACTGAATGAGTGTTAGGCTTATAGTGATCTATGGGTAGCATTATCAGAATAGCTGTTGACTGAAGGCAAAATGACCGCTTCATTCAACCATAAATATAGATAAGGCTCTATTTAGATCATGTTTTCTTATATCCATTTAATGGATATAAATCCACAATGAATCTGGGAAACCCACAATGAATTGGCCAACAAGTCTGAAGGTTCCCAGTGAATTACAGAGCAAGCAAAAAAGATCTAATGTAATCCTATAAACAATAACAGCAGCAGAAACAATGAATGTCAGCCCAAATAGTAAACCAGTGTCAGCTCATGACCTATGAATCAGAAAGAATGCAACAGGCAACGGGTCTTATCACTTTGATGATACCTAGAAGTATACGTGGTATGGTGCGCTAAGGGCAGAACAGCAGGGTGTCACATAGGAGTCACCAAACCCATACTGATCCTATACAGCCCTGGTAAGGCTATCCCTGGAATACCCCAAGAGGACTCACTCTTATTGTTTGACACATTAATTTTTGGTCACATTGTATTGTCAAATACATTCTATTCATGTGTTCTCTGATTTGTAACTTGCTGCGGAATATGTTCACACTATATAAATAAAGTTTTTGTTATTATTCCCATAAGATAAAACACCTACTATTACCTGCAGCAGTACATCTGTCTTGCTTAGCTATTCCTCTCCTTCCCCTCTCCATAGACTTCTATAGACAATATGTATTCGAATGTGAGCTGATAAAACATCTTCACTCCCAAGACAGATTTATCTGAGAATTCAGGATACATCAACAATTTATTAAAAATAAATTATAATATGAAGAATGCCAAGAACTGAAATAATTGAGGAAACATTAAAAAATACAGTTCAGATCAGTTTTATGAGCTTCAGATAAACATATGATGCCAACCATGGTGATACATTGCCACAACGTCTTCTGTAATCCTCTTGCGCTTGTGTAAATTGCAAGGAATAAGAATTGTGTCATTGGTTTCAGCTTGAAGAACAATGTTTCACCAATGACAAAAATGTCTCAGCAGAAAAATCTTTCCTTATAGGGACTGAGATATGTGGCTCGGAAATAGGCTTGGCTTCTACTTGTCGGAGGAGGAATGCTCTCAGCTCCTGGTTATTGTTTGTATTCTTATCCGGGTGGGTGGGGTAGTGAATAATACATTAAAAATGTGACAATGATCCGAGTTAGTAATCTATAAATCTCCAGCATTACGTTCTGCAGATAAGCAATATGGAAAAGTAGAAGCCATGTTGGATTGTTACAGGGTATGTTTCATGGGAAAATTGGATTATTGAAAATTTCACGGAAATGGCAGCCATTTTATTTGCATCAAATACTGTTTGGAAAAGCTCAATGGCACAACAGCCCAGTCTCAGTATATCATGGCCTATAGGCACACTTTAAGATGGCCGGTATCTGTGTGCATACCATCAAATTGTGGCTTCTTCTGGATGCACAGGCTCACTTATGTAACGCCTACAAATGCTAAGCTATAGGGATCACAAGGAGCCACGTAGCTCGAGGACACCTGCCATGTGGGTTGCAGGCGTCTGATAGACATGTACATATGTGGCAGGTCTCATAGTACTTGGAAGGCTGGAGGAGACAACGATGAAAGGCTACAACAAGGGTGCATACCGTAACATTACAAGACTTGAATGTGGATCCTCATGATCGCAAACAGTTTTGTCCTGAATCTCATGGTTTTTTGGGCTTTTAAGATTGGCGGGGGTTCGACATCCAGGACCCCCACCAATCCGTTGTTTGAAGAGAAAAGCACTGCAGCCTTTTCACTTGAAGACCAAGCAGGGTGCCACTCATTGTACAATGGCTGTTCTTTGTATTGAAGCTCAGCCTCTTTTACTTGCAGGGGACTGAGTTGCAAACAAGTCTAGTGAGTGATACTCATGACATCACGTGGCCAGTGAAACAGCTGCGGCACTCATGGAATACCACTGTCATGTCAAAAAAACGATCCAGGTGTTGGATGCCCACTGGTCCTCGAATGCTGACCTATCCAAAGAATAGGTTATCAATCTTACAAGCCTGGATACGTCTTCACTAGAGATGAGCGAACAGTGTTCTATCGAACTCATGTTCGATCGGATATTAGGCTGTTCGGCATGTTCGAATCGAATCGAACACCGCGTGGTAAAGTGCGCCATTACTCGATTCCCCTCCCACCTTCCCTGGCGCCTTTTTTGCTCCAATAACAGCGCAGGGTAGGTGGGACAGGAACTACGACACCGGTGACGTTGAAAAAAGTAGGCAAAACCCATTGGCTGCCGAAAACATGTGACCTCTAATTTAAAAGAACAGCGCCGCCCAGCTTCGCGTCATTCTGAGCTTGCAATTCACCGAGGACGGAGGTTTCCGTCCAGCTAGCTAGGGCTTAGATTCTGGGTAGGCAGGGACAGGCTAGGATAGGAAGGAGAAGACAACCAACAGCTCTTATAAGAGCTAAATTCCAGGGAGAAGCTTGTCAGTGTAACGTGGCACTGACGGGCTCAATCGCCGCAACCCAGCTTTCCCAGGATCCTGAATGGAATACACTGTCAGTGTATTCCCGTATACCCGATATATACCCCCGATACCCGTTCCAACGGTGTGCCCCCCCACCTTCACCCCAGAAATACCCTGCAAGTCCCCTAGCAATAGAATTGGGGCTATATACACCCACTATTTTTGCTACTGCCATATAGTGCCATTGTCTCACTGGGAATTCAAAGAATATATTGGGCTTACATATAACTTCAATTCCAGGGAGAAGCTTGTCAGTGTAACGTGGCACTGACGGGCTCAATCGCCGCAACCCAGCTTTCCCAGGATCCTGAATGGAACACACTGACAGTGTATTCCCGTATACCCCATATATACACCCCAAATCCCCGTTCCAACGGTGTGCCCCCCCACCTTCACCTCAGAAATACCCTGCAAGTCCCCTAGCAATAGAATTGGGGCTATATACACCCACAATTTTTGCTACTGGTATACAGTGCCATTGTCTCACTGGGAATTCAAAGAATATATGGGGGTTATGTGCACCCACAATTTTTAATACTGCTATACAGTGCCATTGTCTGACTGGGAATTCAAAGAATATATGGGGGTTATGTGCACCCACAATTTTTAATACTGGTATATAGTGCCATTGTCTGACTGGGAATTCAAAGAATATATGGGGGTTACGTGCACCCACAATTTTTAATACTGGTATACAGTGCCATTGTCTGACTGGGAATTCAAAGAATATATGGGGGTTACGTGCACCCACAATTTTTAATACTGCTATACAGTTCCTTTGTCTCACTGGGAATTCAAAGAATATATGGGGGTTATGTGCACCCACAATTTTTAATACTGGTATACAGTGCCATTGTCTGACTGGGAATTCAAAGAATATATGGGGGTTATGTGCACCCACAATTTTTAATACTGGTATACAGTGCCATTGTCTGACTGGGAATTCAAAGAATATATGGGGGTTATGTGCACCCACAATTTTTACTACTGGTATACAGTGCCATTGTCTGACTGGGAATTCAAAGAATATATGGGGGTTATGTGCACCCACAATTTTTAATACTGGTATACAGTGCCATTGTCTGACTGGGAATTCAAAGAATATATGGGGGTTATGTGCACCCACAATTTTTACTACTGGTATACAGTGCCATTGTCTGACTGGGAATTCAAAGAATATATTGGGCTTACATATAACTTCAATTCCAGGGAGAAGCTTGTCAGTGTAACGTGGCACTGACGGGCTCAATCGCCGCAACCCAGCTTTCCCAGGATCCTGAATGGAACACACTGACAGTGTATTCCCGTATACCCCATATATACACCCCAAATCCCCGTTCCAACGGTGTGCCCCCCCACCTTCACCTCAGAAATACCCTGCAAGTCCCCTAGCAATAGAATTGGGGCTATATACACCCACAATTTTTGCTACTGGTATACAGTGCCATTGTCTCACTGGGAATTCAAAGAATATATGGGGGTTATGTGCACCCACAATTTTTAATACTGCTATACAGTGCCATTGTCTGACTGGGAATTCAAAGAATATATGGGGGTTATGTGCACCCACAATTTTTAATACTGGTATATAGTGCCATTGTCTGACTGGGAATTCAAAGAATATATGGGGGTTACGTGCACCCACAATTTTTAATACTGGTATACAGTGCCATTGTCTGACTGGGAATTCAAAGAATATATGGGGGTTACGTGCACCCACAATTTTTAATACTGCTATACAGTTCCTTTGTCTCACTGGGAATTCAAAGAATATATGGGGGTTATGTGCACCCACAATTTTTAATACTGGTATACAGTGCCATTGTCTGACTGGGAATTCAAAGAATATATGGGGGTTATGTGCACCCACAATTTTTAATACTGGTATACAGTGCCATTGTCTGACTGGGAATTCAAAGAATATATGGGGGTTATGTGCACCCACAATTTTTACTACTGGTATACAGTGCCATTGTCTGACTGGGAATTCAAAGAATATATGGGGGTTATGTGCACCCACAATTTTTAATACTGGTATACAGTGCCATTGTCTGACTGGGAATTCAAAGAATATATGGGGGTTATGTGCACCCACAATTTTTACTACTGGTATACAGTGCCATTGTCTGACTGGGAATTCAAAGAATATATGGGGGTTACGTGCACCCACAATTTTTAATACTGGTATACAGTGCCATTGTCTGACTGGGAATTCAAAGAATATATGGGGGTTACGTGCACCCACAATTTTTAATACTGCTATACAGTTCCTTTGTCTCACTGGGAATTCAAAGAATATATGGGGGTTATGTGCACCCACAATTTTTAATACTGGTATACAGTGCCATTGTCTGACTGGGAATTCAAAGAATATATGGGGGTTATGTGCACCCACAATTTTTAATACTGGTATACAGTGCCATTGTCTGACTGGGAATTCAAAGAATATATGGGGGTTATGTGCACCCACAATTTTTAATACTGGTATACAGTGCCATTGTCTGACTGGGAATTCAAAGAATATATGGGGGTTATGTGCACCCACAATTTTTACTACTGGTATACAGTGCCATTGTCTGACTGGGAATTCAAAGAATATATTGGGCTTACATATAACTTCAATTCCAGGGAGAAGCTTGTCAGTGTAACGTGGCACTGACGGGCTCAATCGCCGCAACCCAGCTTTCCCAGGATCCTGAATGGAACACACTGACAGTGTATTCCCGTATACCCCATATATACACCCCAAATCCCCGTTCCAACGGTGTGCCCCCCCACCTTCACCTCAGAAATACCCTGCAAGTCCCCTAGCAATAGAATTGGGGCTATATACACCCACAATTTTTGCTACTGGTATACAGTGCCATTGTCTCACTGGGAATTCAAAGAATATATGGGGGTTATGTGCACCCACAATTTTTAATACTGCTATACAGTGCCATTGTCTGACTGGGAATTCAAAGAATATATGGGGGTTATGTGCACCCACAATTTTTAATACTGGTATACAGTGCCATTGTCTGACTGGGAATTCAAAGAATATATGGGGGTTACGTGCACCCACAATTTTTAATACTGCTATACAGTGCCATTGTCTGACTGGGAATTCAAAGAATATATGGGGGTTATGTGCACCCACAATTTTTAATACTGGTATACAGTGCCATTGTCTGACTGGGAATTCAAAGAATATATGGGGGTTATGTGCACCCACAATTTTTAATACTGGTATACAGTGCCATTGTCTGACTGGGAATTCAAAGAATATATGGGGGTTACGTGCACCCACAATTTTTAATACTGGTATACAGTGCCATTGTCTGACTGGGAATTCAAAGAATATATGGGGGTTATGTGCACCCACAATTTTTACTACTGGTATACAGTGCCATTGTCTCACTGGGAATTCCACAAATAATTTGGGGATTCATTCACCCTACATCTCAGGCTCTTGCCATATTCACCCAGGTTGTCAGTGCTGCACCAGCTCGTTCCCAGACAGCTCGGCCCGAAAAACGCGTTACCTATATAGAGGATTTGGACAATGAAGACAACATGTTCTAAATCTAATGTCTGCACCTTCTCCAGAATTAAAATAAAGGCAGCGTTTAACTTTCAAATAGCACTGCACAAAGGAAGAGCTTATCAGCTTGTCTCATGACCTGCTACTAAAAAGTTTCATTTGTGTATCTTAATGTAAATATAGTTGTATAAGCTTTTTGGGTTTTAGGCACTGCCAAGTTATTTATTACCACCCACTCCCTTATAATGATGATGACGCCAAAGTCACTGTGGGTGTTCAGAGCTCACAGCTTTGGGTGACATTTGTCTTGCTCTCTGTCGGTACCAGCTGTCTTTTTGGATACCGTAAAGTTATGTTGACTTTATTAACAGCTATAGAAGCTTTAGCCAGGTTGTGACGGTGTGTAACCCTAACAACACTAAGTGGGATACACATTAATAGTCAGTCTATGTACGCTAAACGTATCACTGAAGTAATTTTTTTTCCCTCTCCCCTAATATAAGAAAGGAACAGACATTAGACCTAGACCGGGGTTCGAGGCTTGAAAAAATCCAGTATTATTTGTTCTTCATGATGTGAAATATGTGTTGAAAAGCAACCCAAGATGAAGTCAGCCATGTGTGCCAGTGTGTTACTTGGCATGCCTTTGCTGGCCCCAACTGTAAGGGTCACTCTCCATTTCCTCCATTTTCCACTCCCCTTCACACCATTTGTGGTGAAGCAATGGGATGCACTGAAGTGCACCCTCTAGCCTCGTGTGGGATAGGGACATCAGATGCCACTCCAACCCCCTCGTCTTCCTCCGCCAGCCAACGGTGCAAAGATGAGAGGAGTGTGCTCTGAATGTTTTCTGCCTAGCAGAGGCTAGTTCTCACTTACGAAAATGGCCCCACTTTGACCTGTATATCAGGCACAATGGTGTAGGTTTCAAAGAAACATGGCACCAACAAGTTGGAAAACGTGGGCCATGCGTGGACCGTGTTTGAGTCTGGCAAGCTCCAGATCTGCTACCAGGTTCCAGCCATTATCACAGGCGCAAAAATGCCAGGCCCCAGGTGTAGCAGGGAAAAAAAAATGCCATCTCAGCCAGGATGGCATCCCTGACCTCGGAGGCACTGTGCTGTCTGTCCCCCAAGCTGATCAGTTTCAGCACGGCCTACTGACATCTCCCCATGCCAGTGTTACAGTGTTTTCCGCTAGTAGCTGGGGTGGAGGTTGCAGCTTCGTAGGGTTTCAGTCTACTCCTGCCATGGCCTGGGAGAGGAGATAGGCCACCCCAGTTTGCACCCGGGGAACAGACTCCACCACATTCACCCTGCCTGTCATTAAAGATAAGCACTGCAGCATCCCTGACCACAGGCGCTTGTCCATGTGTCGGTGGTCAAGTGGACCTTGCAGCAAAGCGCAGAGCTCTGGGCCCGACTGATGTTATGGGACACATGCAGGCGCAAGGCAGAGACAGCACACCAAGAGAAGTAGTAACGGCTAGGCCCAGCATAGGGAGGTGCCCCAGCTGCCATCTGCTGACGGAAGGCCTGGGTCTCCAGAAGCATAAACAAACACCAACATCTCCAGGGCCAGCAGTTTATCGATGAGGCTGTTACAGGCTTGGGCATGGGGGTGGGTTGTATTGTACTTCTGCCTGCAATGAAAAGCTTGGGAAATGTGGAGTGGCTGGGAAGAGGCGCATGATGGTGCAGGCCAAAAGGGCGCATGAGGGTGAACTCCCCAATGTGTCAGAGATAGGTGTGTAGGTGTCCTTGCATCATATACTTGCACCATATTTGGCTTTGGAAGTTAATTTTGTGCCAAAAAGTGGTTAAGACAGCGATCCCTCAGCTACTCCCGTTACACTGTCTATTGAAGTTACCATCTGTGGAAGTGGACCACCATTTCTAAGATCCCAAAGGAAGCAGGCAAGAGATGTGCAGTTCAGAAAAAAAGATGAGAAAATAAGTTTAGGCTGTAGAGCACAGAGGGATCAGAGAGGACAGAGCTGGTGTCGGCCAGGTATTCCCACAACATGCGCCTATACTTGTCCCTCCTGGTGACACTAGGCCCCTGAGTGGCAGTAATTTGTCCAGGGGGGCCATTAACGTGTTCCAGACCTAGGAATAAGTCTTCCAACAGGGTAGAGTTTTGCATGCCTTTGCTTCTACCCACTGTTTTTGCTGCTTAGCTTCCCTCCACATCTACTCTGCTTTCACCCCTAAACATCACCCCAGTTTATGCCTTTGCTTCTACCCAGGTTTTTTGTTGATTTAGCTTCCCTCTACATCTACACTGCTTTAGCCCCTAGACATCACCCCTGTCCATGTGGGGTCGGTGGCCTCGTCATCCACCAACTCCTCTTCCAATTGCGCACTGCCCCCTTACTGCAAACCGCACATGACCACAGCTTGCCTTGATGGCAACTGTGTCTCATGATCCCCACTTAGGTCCAGACAAGTCGGTGGCGGGTCCAAAACCCCAAAATTGGAAGGAAATGGCAGATGCTGCAGTATTTCTAACACCTGTTCCTGGTGCTCGGGCCTGGTCTGTGTTGTACCCTGCACCCTGCTTAACGCATCTGCCATATCCGAAGTTGTGCTGAGCGCATGCTAATGTTTCGTGTCCAGTGCAATGGATGGGATGGGATTTCACATAAGTCTGCCACCCATGGCCACTCATGGTTGAGCAACTGAGGGAGTTGACTTTGACGAACCCGAGGGTTTTGGAGTTGGAACTACATCAAAGGTCTGTGCTGCTCACACACTCTGCTCAACACATGATATGTTTAGTGCCAGCAGTGTGGAGACGTCGCACAACAGCCGTTGTTCCAGCAGGTACAGGCGTTGTAGGAGTGCATAGAGGCTAGCAGCGGCAACTATACACTTTAAAAACTATCCGCACAAGCGCCACACTTTCACCAGTAGCTCAGGAACATTGGGGTACCTTTTTCAAAAGATTAGCAGCAATGAGTTAAAAACGTGGCCCAGGCATGGAATATGTTGCAGGCTGCCAAGCTACAGAGCCAATCCCAGGTTACGGCCATTATCACACATGACAACATGCCTGGGCCCAGGTGCAGTGGCAAAAACCACATTGCCGTCTCATCGAGGATGGCATGACTCACTTTGTAGGCAGTGTGCTGTCTGGCCCCCAAGCTGATGAGCTTCAGCACGGCCCGCTGACGTCTCCCCACACCAGTGTTGCAGCGTTTCCAGCTCGTAGCTGGGGTCAATTTAACAGCGGAGGAGGGTGGTGTTTCAGCCCTCCTCCCAGGAATGTTGTGTGGGGAGACAAGTCAGGCCACCACATTTTGCGACCCGGTCCACGCCTCAACTACATTCAACCACTGTGCCCAAATTGAAAGGTAGCGTCCCTGTCCGCATGCACTTGTCCATTCGTAACTGGTCACATGGAACTTTAGGGCTAAGCGCTGAATTTAGGGACCGCCTCATGTTTGGGGGAAAGTGCTGGTGTGGACGGCACAGTGCGGTGGTGCAGTAGACACTCTGCCCAAAAAGGGCAGAGTGTCCCCCAGCCGGGATTCCAACATCTCCTGGGCCAGATTTCTTGAGATGAGGCCGTTGAAGCCTTGGGCATGTGGGTGGGTTGCGCTGTACTTTAGCATGAAATGAAAGGCTTGGGAGATGGGGAGTTGCTGGGAAGAGGCGCATGATGGCGCGGGCAAAAGGAGAAATGGCAGGAAAAGGTGAGGATAAGGGTGAACTCCCCAAAGTGTCAGAGGCAGATGTGGAGGTGTCCTGGCTCCTGGTCTGGACTGCAGCGCCAGCCCTGTCAACAGTGGAAGAGGCAGTGGCCGCCAGGCCAAACGACGATTATCCTGCGCTTGCTCTCACCCACTGAACCCAGGGCTTGCCTTCCAAATGATGGCACCCGCAAGAGGTGGTGAGATTCCTCTCCGCAGATCTCCAAACCATCTTGGACTTGCAAATTGCACTAAATTTGTCATGTAACTGACATGTATATGATGAGTCTATCCATTGTCTGTTCATTTTGGTGAAAGTCAGCCTGTCAGCTGACAGACAGCTGTGCTTGTCAGTGATGATGTCACCGGCTGCTTGTACCCCCAGTTTTTGCTGCTTAGCTTGCCTCCACATCCACACTGCTTTTGCCCCTACACATCACCCCTATCCATGCCTGTGCCTCTAGCCATAAGTCTGCCACCCATGGAAACTCATGGTGCAGAAAGTGAGGGAGCTGACTCTGAGGAACCCTTGGGTTTTGTAGCTGGTACTCCATCAAAGGTCTCTGCTGCTCACACACCCTGCTGAACATACGGTATCTAGGGTTAGAGCGTGTGGTGACCTCGCACAACAGTAGGTGCTTCAGGCAGATGTAGGCCTTGCTGGAGTGTATTGCGGCTAGCTCCAGGTACTGTAGACTTGGGAAAGTGGGTGTCCAAGTGCCGCACTTTCACCCTTAGCTCAGCTAATTTGGGGTATGTTTTTAAAAATCATTGCACCACTACATTGAACATGTGGGCCAGGCATGGAACGTGTTGGAGGCTGGCAAGCTCCAGAGCCCTCCAACAAGCTAAAAAACCTGGCCCCAGGGGCAGCGGGGATAAACAAATTGCCATCTCATCCAGGATGGCATCCCTGACCTCAGAGGCAGTGTGCTGTCCGTCTCCCAAGCTGATGAGCTTCAGCCCAGCCTGCTGACGTCTCCCCACACCAGTGTTGCAGCGTTTTCAGCTCGTAGCTGGGGTAAATCTAACAGCGGAGGAGGAGGAGGGTGGTGTTTCAGCCCTCCTCCCAGGAATGTTTTGTGGGGAAACAAGTCAGGAAAATTCTTGAAACGGGAGAGTTTTGCATCTTTGCCCTTGCTGCCTATGGACATCCCTTTGCCTCTAGCCACCATTTTCCCTGCTTTGCTTGCCTCCACATCCACACTGCTTTTGCCCCTAGACATCACCCCAGTCCATGCCTTAGCTTGTACCCCCAGTTTTTCCTGCTTAGCTTGCCTCCACATCCACACTGCTTTTGCCCCTAGACATCACCCCAGTCCATGCCTTAGCTTGTATCCCCAGTTTTTCCTGCTTAGCTTGCCTCCACATCCACACTGCTTTTGCCCCTAGACATCACCCCAGTCCATGCCTTAGCTTGTACCCCCAGTTTTTCCTGCTTAGCTTGCCTCCACATCCACACTGCTTTTGCCCCTAGACATCATCCCTATCCATGCCTCTTCCCCTAGCCATAACTCTGCCACCCCTGGAAACTCATGGTGCAGAAACTTTGGTTGCTGACTTTGAGGAACCCTTGGGTTTTGTAGATGGAACTCCATCAAAGGTCTGTGCAGCTCACACACCCTGCTCAAGATATGGTATTGTAGGGTTTCAGCGTGTGTGAATGACGGACAACAGCCTGTGTTTGGACAGATGTAGGCCTTGCTAGAGTGTTTTTAGGCTAGCAGCGACTCCTGTGCACTTGCAAAAGTGGGCGCACAAGCGCCGCATTTTCAACAGTAGCTTCGGTACATTTGGGTATGTTTTTAAAAAACTTTGCACCACTAGGTTAGACGTGGGCCAAACATGGAACGTGTTGGAGGCTGGCAAGCTCCAGAGCCGCTACCAGGTTCCAGCCATTATCACAGGCGTAAAAATGCCAGGCCCCAGGTGTAGCAGGGAAAAAAAAATGCCATCTCAGCCAGGATGGCATCCCTGACCTCGGAGGCACTGTGCTGTCTGTCCCCCAAGCTGATGAGCTTCAGCACCGCCTGCTGACGTCTCCCCACACCAGTGTTTTAGCGTTTGCCGCTAGTAGCTGTGGTGGAGGTTGCAGCGTCGTAGGGTTTCAGTCTACTCCTGCCATGAATTTTGGCCTGGGAGAGGAGATAGGCCACCCCAGTTTGCACCCGAGGAACAGACTCCACCACATTCACCCTGCCTGTCATTAAAGATAAGCACTGCAGCATCCCTGACCACAGGCGCTTGTCCAAGTGTCGGTGGTCAAGTGGACCTTGCAGCAAAGCGCGGAACTAAGGGCCCACCTGATGTTGAGTGACACGTGCTGGTGCAAGGCGGGGACGCCACACCGGGAGAAGTTGAGACGGCTAGGGACGGCATAGTGAGGTGCCACAGTTGCCATCAGGTCCGGGAAGGCGGGAGTTTCAACAAGCCGGAACGCCAACCTCTCCTGGGCCAGCAGTTTAGCGATGTTGGCGTTCTAGGCTTGCGTGGGTGGGTGGTTAGCGGTGTATTTCTGCCGGCGCTCCAATGTCTGAGAGATGGTGGGTTGTTGTAAAGAAGCGCCTGATGGTGCCTTTGATGGTGCAGGAGAAGGAGATAAGACAGAAACAGGGGAGGATGAGGGAGAAGTCAACAAAGTGGCGGAGGCAGATGAAGTGATGTCCTGGCTCGTCCTCTGGAGTGCATCGCCAGCACTGTGAGCAGAGGCAGTGGCATGAACGGCGGGCGACGTTTGTCCTGCCGTTGCTGCCTGCCACTGATTCCATTGCTTGGATTCCAAATGACGGTGCATTGAAGTGGTGGACAGGTTGCTCTTCTCAGGGCCCCTACTCGATTTCGAGAGGCAAATTGTGTAGACGACACTATATCTGTCCTCGGCGCATTCCTTGAAAAAACTCTACACCTTCAAGAAACGTGCCCTCGATGGGGGAGTTTTTCTGGGCTGGGTACAAAAGGGAACATCTTCGGACATTCCGGGTCTGGCCTGGCTTCGGCAAAGCAGCTGACCTCTGCCTCTGGACATGTCTCTGCCTCTAGCTACCCTTTTTGGTGCTGCACCTGCCTCAACATCCACACTACTTTCCCAGCTTGACATCTGCCTTGTCCAGGTGGGGTCGGTGTCCTCGTCGTCCACCACCTCCTCTTCCAACTCCTGTCTCGCCTCCTCCTCCTGCACAATGCGCATGTCAACTGGCTGCCCTGACAGCAACTGCGTCTCATCGTCGTCGATGAGGGTGGGTTGCTGGTCATCCGCCACCAAATCGACCGGAGATGGAATGGAGGAGACTCTAGTGTTTGAGCATCTGGACACAGATACTCGTCTGTTAGGTCCGTGGAATCGCGAAATGGAGGGGCAGGTTGCGGTACAGTCAAAGGAAGGGAGAACAGCTCTGGGGAGCAGGGACAGTTGGGGTTATTGTTCTGAGAAGATTGGGAATTTTGGGTGGAAGGAGGACAAGACTGTTGGGTAAGAGGAGGTAGAGGCTGACTGGCTGGTGGACAATGTGCTTTAAGCGTTATCCGACAGCCATTGCAAGACCTGTTCCTGGTTCTCGGGCCTACTAATCTTTGTACCATTCAGCCTAGTTAATGTGGAACTTTTGTGCAAAGCGCAGAACTTAGGGCCCGCCTGATGTTAAGGGACACACGCTGGTACAAGGCTCAACTCACCCTAAGTGCCAAAAACACTGCTGGTGCAAGGCTCTACTCATGCCAAGGGCCTCAATCTCTGCTGGTAGCTCAGCTTAAGGTCATGTAACTTTGTTTGGAAGGGCTCATGTTAAGGGCTAGAAAAGTGAATTTTGGAAGGTCTTACCACATCACACACACACACACACACACACACACACACACACTCAAAATGACAGTTAAGGGTGAGGGCTTTTGGAATTCCCATTGCCTATTCCATTTGTGGTTGTCATGGGGAACGTGATTTAAAGGGGTGG
This sequence comes from Leptodactylus fuscus, assembly GCF_031893055.1. Lineage (NCBI taxonomy): Eukaryota > Metazoa > Chordata > Amphibia > Anura > Leptodactylidae > Leptodactylus > Leptodactylus fuscus. The sequence continues at coordinate 71,462,080 of NC_134273.1, read as the reverse complement.
TTGTTACTGTTTGTTGAGCTTAAATTGGGGTTTGTGTCCATCCATTTGGGGAGTAAAGAAGGTTTCCAGGTATTTTCCCACTTTGATAGAGGTTTTTTTGAATGTGGAAAGTGTGTAGTTGTTAGGCAGTGATGTTGGGGTAATAGAGGGTCTTTGGTGTGTTAGATGCCCCCAGGCATGCTTCCCCTGCTGTCCCAGTGTCATTCCAGAGGTGTTGGCATCATTTCCTGGGGTGTCATAGTGGACTTGGTGACCCTCCAGACACGGATTTGGGTTTCCCCCTTAACGAGTATCTGTTCCCCATAGACTATAATGGGGTTCGAAACCCGTTCGAACACACGAACATTGAGCGGCTGTTCGAATCGAATTTCGAACCTCGAACATTTTAGTGTTCGCTCATCTCTAGTCTTCACTATGAAGTATAGACTTTCGACAGCATGGCCCCCATGTCACTGGCCCTGGAACAGTCACCAGTTGCAGACAATGACAAAACAGAAATGAGACCACAGTAGGAATGTAAAGTGTGGAAAAGGATCACTGGACAGGAATGTGAAGAATGAAGACAGGCTGGATGATGGACACAGCATGGAGCCAGAACTAGGATGTGCACACAGAAACAAGAATAAAATGTGGTCACAGAAGAACATTACAGGAACTTGGTCAAAAAACATGAACATTGGGTGAAATGTATCAATCCCACTGTGTTTTCTGACCAAGTCTATGCCAAAAACCCCATTCTCTGCCCCTCTGGCCACATTGTGTGAATGTAGGTGGGCAGGGATTGGAGTGCGTTATAATAGAAGTCTATGCCAGTTCCTAACTGCTGTGTTTCTCCATTCTGGCACACAGAAGTGCATTTGAGTTATGAAGAGGCTTGAGATGCTTCATAAATCTGATGTGCCATGCGCCTGTCAGGGCCTTCGATACATTTATCACCAATCCAAGGAAATATTGGGCAGATGGAACCATATCAGGTACTCTCTTGGTGTATATAGCAGCCTTTGCTGAACCCATCCAGAAAATCCTGAACAAATACAGACATCAGTAGACCACCAGGACCAAATGGCATCCTACCAGTTCATAGCACATACCAACTAAGTACCAGATAAGATAACCAAGCAACTATGCTCATCAACCACAGAAATACTTATGAATTTGCCAAAGCAACATATTATAGCCTATACTATTTCTATACACAAGGAACACCACAGAACATAACCTACCTCCTTTTGCTCACCAACCAAGAAACATCAATGGTTAGAATTTACCTCTATCTCATGTCTTCCTCCAAAATGTTTACTATTAAGCCTTGCCATTTTTTCTCTACCTAGAAGCATAGTTCTAGATGAAAATATGTGAAATTGTAATTCTAGGAAATATGTCCTACCCCCCTCATTCATAGGGATCCCACTCAGCCTTATGGAGTGAGTAGGAATTAGAACCTTCCTCCATTACAAATGACTCCTAAAGACAAGGTCCTTCAATGCTGTACTATTGACCCCCGGCCAATATCATGGACCACCAAAGGCTATGAGTTGACTACACCAACAGATTATTGCTGGCTCAAGATAGTCTCGGTTATTCTTAGCCCTACATGATACTACTAATAATCCTATCATGGTAAACTAATCTATTTGTCATCAGGAAAAACCTCTTTCAGATTGAATCAACTAATCTCTGCAAGCCTGGAGAAGAAAGGGTGAGCACTACCATGAGGCCAGAGTCGTGCCAATAATAAGGAATCCTGAGGTGCGGGGTTGCTTTTCCTGGAGTCAATCATCTAGGAAAAATTTGGTGATGAACAATGTTTTTATCAATATGATGGAGGACCATGTCACTAGGCAAAAGATATAACTAAGTGGCTCAGTGAAATTTGGTTTCATAGCCAGGAAATTCCCAGACTCAATCCCATTGGGAGCCAGGGGTCAATCCTCAAAAAGCAGATAGACAAACAAAATAACAGAAACTGTGATAAACTCCAAGAACTGGTTAGGTAAGACTGGGTTGTCATCGGTCAGGATCGATAAGGGTCAATACTATAAAATATCTAAACACTCAACCAGCAAACTCCATGAAAAACTGAATTTGGGGCAGTCTCGAAACTTTTGGCCACTGTATTACATGGACAGTCCTGGACTAGCTGCAGTAACTCTTTGTTAGTGGATCTCCATGTGGTTCATAGAGGCGAGCCCAAACAGAGAACCCCTCCTGTTCCATCCATATGACCTGATACGGCTTGTTGAAATGAGAAAACCTCTTCACATGGATTGGTTTGATTATAAAAGTATTTTTACATTTCCCAATCTCCTAAATGGAACCAGGCTTACATTGCAGATGACGTAGACTTCTAATGGGCACACCTTTGTTGAACGTGTTCTTAGCCCTGCAGGTAATTGTTAGGCAAACAGCCCATGTACAAAGCGCCTCACTTCACTTATCAGATCACAGTTTCACAACAGGGGGCCTGAATGACACCATAAATTTGTTAAGAGGTGACGTTGAAGGATTCAGTTATTTTTATGACCATGCATACAATGGGTTTGTTCTGCTTCACTGTGTGTTTGTCATCGATTGTCCAGGGTTATAAACGATACACTGGATACAAGAAATGTCTGGCGAAATCCACTTGTGATCGTAGTCATAAACATGTAATCCCTTATCCATGATGTAAAACTAATAGGGGTTGTCCACGTTCAGATCAATGTTGAGAGACAAATGTTTGTGTAGTAAATATTTCCATTAGCACATGTAGTCATTACTATTCGTCACCCGTAGTCATCGGTGGCCTCCATTCAGGACTCTTAGACCATTATTCTACCCATATGAAGAATCAGGCCTCGTTCATATCTGCGTCGGTAATCCGTTTGGGGACTTCCCTCCGAATTGACTACTGAACGCATTTGCAAGCGGTGTGCAGTGAAAGCACACAGACCCCATAGACTATAATGGGGTCCATGTGCTTGCCGCGAGATCTCTGCAGGGAACAAGCAGACAGGAAAGTAGTTCACAATCTACTTTCCTGTCCGCATGACTCGAGCGGAGATCTCGCCACAAGCACACGGACCCATTATAGTCTATGGGGTCTGTGTGCTTTCACTGCTCACCACTTGCAAATGCATTCAGTAGTCCGTTCGGGGGGGGGGGGGGGCTTCATGCAGACTCCCCGAATGGATTACCAAATGCAGATGTGAACCAAGGGTCACATGAGCTCAGAAATAAAGAAAAAAAAGCAGATGATGATGACATTGGCAATTCTGAGTATATTGATAATGTAGTGGAAGAGGAAGCCTCACCATATGCCTATACACTTGTGGTCACACATTTATAGGTATTTATCGCCATACAACACGTCACCATCTAGAGTTATCAAACGGGAAACCACAACTTATAACTATTAATGGTGAATATTCCTGATACTCACAATTTACGTGGAGCGCGGCGTAAACTGAAATATAATACGTTTCAAGCAGACAAGGTCCTGGAAATCTTGGCTTCTCGCTACAGCATATTGTGGTCAGAATCCATCCTTCATGGTGACCCAATTTTAAACTCGACAAGGAAATTGTTTTTTTGATAAAATCCACTTTTCCAAGTAGTCTGGAATCAGATGAGTATTCCCAGAATCCCTGGCAAGTGCACAAAAGTGTATTAACATACCCAAATATTGTCAGTATGCCTGTTAAAGGGACACATGACATTTTATCATGTTGTGTAACGAACAGCCAAAAATATTTCAAAAACATTCTGACCTATTGTAGATGACTGTCCCAGCAGGTAGCAATGACGTAAATCATTTAGTGTTCAACTTTCTATCACAGTTACCATGATGGAGCCTACAAAGGTGAAAAGCCACTGAACAACAGGACATATTTTCAAAACCTTAGTAGTAATACCACCTGGGCGAGCCGCCTTTTGCATATTTAAAGGGTTCATGGTCATGTGATGGACACACAGGTGCGCAACTTGTTACAGTCACCGCACAGTAATCAGACATCTACCTTGTAATGAGCTGTACACCTGTGTGTGTACATCACATGACCATGAACTGTATATCACATGACCATAGACTGTGCATCACATGACCATGGACTGTATATCACATGACCATGGACTGTGCATCACATGACCATGGACTGTATATCACATGACCATGGACTGTATATCACATGACCATGGACTGTACATCACATGACCATGGACTGTATATCACATGACCATGGACTGTATATCACATGACCATGGACTGTATATCACATGACCATGGACTGTACATCACATGACCATGGACTGTATATCACATGACCATGGACTGTATATCACATGACCATGGACTGTACATCACATGACCATGGACTGTATATCTCATGACCATAGACTGTATATCACATGACCATGGACTGTACATCACATGACCATGGACTGTACATCACATGACCATGGACTGTATATCACATGACCATGGACTGTACATCACATGACCATGGACTGTATATCTCATGACCATAGACTGTATATCACATGACCATGGACTGTACATCACATGACCATGGACTGTACATCACATGACCATGGACTGTATATCACATGAACATGGACTGTTCATCACATGACCATGGACTGTATATCACATGAACATGGACTGTACATCACATGACCATGGACTGTACATCACATGACCATGGACTGTATATAACATGACCATGGACTGTTTATCACATGACCATGGACTGTATATCACATGACCATGGACTTTACATCACATGACCATGGACTGATTTTTATCCTCTGGAAATAAGCAGAATGAATGATAACAAGCAGAGATCTAGAGAAATGCTAAGAATTGATACAGAAAGTATATTGGAACATTCTAGAACTTTTTATCATACAAACAATAACACTGGTCTCTCAATTTTGGTCTAAAAGTGGACAACACATTTAATATCTGTAATTTAACCGAAACCTTCTCATCCATTACCTCGATAAAGTTTAGATCATCCCAACCACCACAATCCAACAATTCAAGGCCACAATAATTCCCATGATCAAAAAAAGTTTATGAGAGAATAGACAGGATAGGGTGAGACTGATACAAAGGAAGTAAATGGAAAAATAAATGCACAAAAACCCAGAGGAGTTAAAAGGTTTCTGCAAACACCAAGATGACCGTCCATAGAAACAGAAGCATACAGACTATAGTTTATTGAATCTATGAAATCCGGTATCAAACAGAGATGAGGCGAATGATGAGGGTGAGCCCTTCCCACTAAATAAACATGGTGGCATATGGGTTTATGTGTCATAAATCTGTCCTGACTCATTTCCCTCAGCCAGGTGTGTAGCCAGAGCCTCAGACCGTGTTGGTTCTTATGGTTCTTATTTCCTGGAGCTGAGGAGTATTACAGGGGAATCATGATAGTGCTCATAGTTCCGGCCAATCGATCATTGGCACTAATCCAAGCCAATATTATAGTGTGATCATTCCCAAGTGCTCATTATCACATTTATCACCCACATTGCCCTATCGATCTTCGCTAATCATCAACCATTCAACAAAAAATTGTCAAACTTCTACTAAATGGGTCACTGGCGGTGACAATGTATCACTAGCAGACAGTTCTGTCCATTGATACATTATTGCAGCTCCTGTTTATGTTACTGAGCTCCTGTAGCACAGCATAGCTACTATACAGTATACAGAGCTGTCCGCTACCAGGTCCATACACAGTGCAAAAAAAACAGCTGATCAGTGGAGGTGGCAAGTGGTGACCCCACCAATCTCATATTAAAGACCTTTGATAAGGCCCAGTTCATATTTGCGTTTGGTATTCTGTTTGGGGAGTCCGCTTCGAGACTCCCTCAATGGAATACCAAACTCATTGACAAGTGGTGATCAATGAAAGCACATGGATCCCATAGACTATAATGGGGTCCGTGTGTTTTCCATGGAATACCAAATGCAGATGTGAACCAGGCCTTAGGATAGGTCATTAATATAAAGTCATGGACAACCCCTTTAAAAGCAGTTATAACACGAAAAAGGCCAGAATCACTTGTCCTAAGAATTGTACATACATATCCTTAACAACAGATGGAATGTGAACTGGAATCTTTGGTACAGACTGAGACATACCTATTAATTTCAGATACAATTACTCTACCAGATTATCACTTGTTCTTACAGGATGAAGTTATGCACAAAGAGAGAATATTTCCCCTAGAAGACAGTAGTATTCTCCTGGAATGTCCTCTTGTCATCCGCTTAGACTAAGGGATAAGAATTTCCATTCTACAACCTGTAAAGTAACCGTATCCCCAGCAAAGGACATCTGGAATAGACATTAATAGCAGGAGTCTGGTGTAATACAGAAGTTATTATGCAACTTTTTCCATTCTGTCTTCACAACCTCTTCAGTGTTTTCCTTGGATGCTTAAAGAGTAGATGAATGCGGAAGGATAACATATTGGTAAGAAGAAAGGTCTACGCTAATATAGGCAGATATTATGTGATATGAGTGTGTGACTATAGGTAAATAATCCAGTTATATAGTAGTGGTTCATAAAAAGTATACAGATGTGTAAGTCCGTACCTCTTCTCTTGGCTGGACATGTCCTCCTAGTATATGTCTTACAGGATGAGCAGCTTTTCTAAACAATATGATTTGGTAACATTGTATCTTTACACGTTTGCACAATAGAACAATATACAGTATGATTTATAGTAATATATTATATACCAGATGTCTACATTGTTGAGTAGACTCCCTAAGCCCAAAATCTAATGGGCAGTGACCTCAGAAGAAAAAGGAAGCTCTGGCAGGAGTGGCCACGTCCCAATATCTCATTTGTATATGGAATAAGAGTTTTATTTCTGGGCAGCGCAGTTGCACTTAGACACCAGATAGCCATGTGCAGTATGAGAGTAATGGCCCCTACAGTATAAATATGATGTAGACGTGATTTGATGCTGATAGACTCCCTGTGTGTTCCAGCACAATAAATGCTTATGTTGTAGTGTCTAAATGTTTTCTTGACAATGACGGCACAAGATGATCTGTTTTCTATCAGAATCACTTAGTAAAATGTCAGAAGACAGTTAGCGCCTGGCAAGCAGTTTATTCACATAATAAGTAGTCAACAATGGAGACAGTTGTATTAATACATAAGAACGACTAGCCCGGCTTTATTCACACGTCAGTGATTGGAGCCTCCCACACACCAAAGCCATATTGATAGGGGGGAAAAGGGTGAAGACAGAACAAACACAGGTAGCAGGAGGCACATGGCCACAGGTAGCAGGAATAGGACACAGTGGTAGCAAATAAGCTAGTTCTGCTGAGAAAGGCAATATGGCAGAAAACGCAGGGCTAAGGGGGTGACTATTTAAAGGGATATTTCCATGACGCTTGTTCAGTAACCTGTAGGCTGCAGGCTCTTCACTTCCTGCTTTTTTCAGCACATTGCTGGGCAGGGTTTCACTAGCACGGGATTGGTTGTAAATGAATTACCACAGTGTGAAGCTGATGTAGCAGAGCTGGATTTGAGTCAGTTTGCATTACATACAGAGGTAAAGGACTCCCTATCTCAGCCCTTATCAGCCAAATTCAATTAAACTGACTGATAAGTGGAAAAGCTGAAGATAGACAGCACAGTAAACAGTAATCCAGGACCACTCTCCTCCCCCTCTCATATCTGAGAAGCTCGGCTACTTAAAAGACACATACAGCTCAGAGCTGCTCCCAGCCCCTCCCTCCCCCCCCCCCTCCCTGAGAGCAGGCAGCTACATCACTTGACAAATGAGCAGATAATATCAAGCGCCATAGAAACGGAGTGTAAACAATGAAGTGAATAAATTAAGATAGCGGTCAAACAAAGCAGTTTTGATAAAGCAATGCATTTGGGAAAAGTCTTAAATCCACATAAACTAGCAGTATAGATATGATCCTTGTGATGGGACAACCCCTTTAAGGGTCAGTATTAAACCAATGGCAAAGACTTGGGCTCTACAGAACATAACCACATCAAAGAAGTTGACACATTATTCCTGCTTTACTTTTGACACCAAATAACCTAGACCAGGGTTAGGGAACCTTCGGCTCTCCAGCTGCTGTGAAACTACAACTCCCTACATGCTCCATTCACTTCCATGGGAGTTTCAAGAACAGCAGAGCAAGTATGTATGCTGGGAGTTGTAGTCTTGCAAGAGCTGGAGAGCCGTACGTTCCCTACCCCTGACCTAGACAAAGCAACTGTATCACATAGATTGTTCTGCTACATTACATACACACAACCATATAGGCAGACAAATATCCTTGGGAATATAAGGCAGCCTATAGGTACCCTGTATGGATATGGGCAGTTAGACAACCATTGTCTGACACCTGCAGATCTCGGTCAACCATAAGTAACATACAATATATCATACAATCCTAGTACTTCCACTGTTCCCATATTTCAGGGTTATTTATGATGTCTATAGGACCCCACTAAATACCAGATATTACTTTACCATTAGGCTGTATTATCTGGCTACAATTGTATAATATCTGGATACATTTGCAATAAACTAAACAAAGTGAAAATATGACACATTTCTATAAAGCGAGGTCCATGGCTTGTTCCTCGGCAGCTCCAGACAGGACCGAGTTTTGGGATTTTTCCAACACGAAATTAACCTTTTAACTTTGTTCAGTGTTTATTGCAGCCGCCAGCCAGAAGTCTGGGCTTTACATTCCATATTACTGATATGCTTACCCTGAGCGCTGGTTAATGTTTGTTATGTATCTTGTGCATTGCTAGAATGACCTACGTAACTTTGTATGTTTATAAGTCCTCAAGGGACGGATAAACTCTAGGGTTTCATTGGAGAAACAACACAAGCATAAGTCTAAGTCTCAGGACGGCAAAGTGAACTTAGGCTATATGCCAGGGGTCCTTGTAATATGGAGGCTAAAATGTGACCAATGCAATAGTACAAGGTCTGTGCACATTTATCTAAGCCATAGATACGATACGATCATCATGCAAGCACTTGATTTGTGTGGACACCGCACGGAAACCACACGGACCCCATTATAGTCTATAGGGTCCGTGTGCTTTCATTGCTCACCACTTTCTAATAATTCCGTTCCCAAGAGGACTCTCCAAATGGAAACCCGAACGCAGATGTGAACCAAGCCTAAGAAAATCTATGAGCAATTCGTTCTTATGTAAACTTGTACAGTTTTTATAAAATTACCTCTAATTTCTTTGCAGGAATTCTGAAATGTTTTCTATACAATTGGAATTCATAAAAAAATCTGCATTGCTTGTATCAATCCTTTATCTGAGAATGTGATATATCTTCGTATTCTTACACTCAATGCACATGTACTATATTTCCCACACTGTTATAAATACTGCTGATGACATCTTCTTGGATTCCAGGGGTATCTTTGGGTGAATATTTTCGCCTCATGAGATCATCAGTAGATACATCAACTATATATTTTGCAGGTTGCAACACAGAGTTCTCCTCATAAGAAGTAGAGCTATACGAAGTGCTGTATATGCAGCTTTATAAGTACATTACAGTCTAGAAATGCATTACTATAGATCATTGCAAAGCCATCCCTGGCTGGTACCCCTGACTTATCCACAGCTGGACATCTGACTTCAAGAGCCAGTCCAAGGGGGATGGAAGATTGCCAGCAAACCTGGTTTCTGTCAAGATACATACATCATGGGCCACCTGACCACCCCCATTACTTGCTGTGGTATTCCAGGGTTCCCAGACTTAGGCATTCCTGTCCTTGTGTTAGTAAAGTCTATGGCTCCACGTAACACCCTCTGCTTGTTTTTGTTGTTCACATCTAAGGGCTATGAGTAATGACTTGGTGGGTGATATGTGTCTGAAATCTCCTATAGGTATAATATCCCACAGTTTATCAAAGCATTACCCTGATTAGTCAACGCTACCTCCCGAAATATACTTTCCTCCTCCAAGGCGTCTTCCGCCTTCAGAGCTTTTACTAAAGACTACAAAAAAATTGACACGATGAATATGATTTGGTTGTTTCTAAAAAGTCTGAATAATCTTACAGAATACTGTATGATCTAACACATTCATCACTGATCATAACTGAACGGCTCGCACATAAAAGATTATTGTAATTGTTAAAGGGATCCTATCATTGGAATCCCATTTTTTCTCCCTAACACTTAGGAATAGCCTTAAGAAAGGCTATTCTTCTCCTACCTTTAGATGTCTTCTCCGCGCCGCCATTTGGTAGAAATCCCGGTTTTCTTCTGTATGCAAATGAGTTCTCTCACAGCACTGGGGGCGGGCCCCAAGCTCCAACAGCACTGGGGGCCTCCCCAATGCTGCAAGAGAACTCTCCAACGCCACCTCCATCCTCATCTGGATCGGCATCTCTCCGCATCGCCATTTGGTAGAAATCCCGGTTTTCAGCTGTATGCAAATGAGTTCTCTCACAGCACTGGGGGTGGGCCCCAGCGCTCAAACAGCACTGGGGACATCCCCAATGCTGCAACAGAACTCTCCAGCGCCACCTCCATTTTCATCTGGAATGGCCTCTCTCTGCGTCGCCATTTGGTAGAAATCCCGGTTTTCTTCTGTATGAAAATTAGTTCTCTCACAGCACTGAGGGCAGCCCCAGCGCTCAAACAGCACTGGGGGCGTCCCCAATGCTGTGAGATAACTCTACATTTTCATCTGGAACGGCCTCTCTCCGCGTGGCCATTTGGTAGAAATCCCGGTTTTCTTCTATATGCAAATGAGTTCTCTCGCAGCACTGGGGGCGTCCCCAATGCTGCGAGAGAACTCTCCAGCACCACCTCTATCTTCGTCTGGAATAGCCTCTTCGCGCATCTTCTTCCGTCCTGGGTTTCAAACTTGTAGGCATGCGCAGTCAGCTCTTCCATTGGGCATCAAACAGAGCTGACTGCGCATGCCCACGGCCATTTTCTGGTGGCCGCTTACACAGTTTACATTTATGACAAGTTATACATATGTTCAATATGATACATAATCAGTCATGAAATATATGTACAAAAATGAAAGAAATTGCCAAATAATAATATTGTTTAACATATGAATTACATTGTGTCTCTTAATAATCTCACAATATGCAGGTTGTCCGACTATACAAGTTTAATAAGATCAGTAACTATTAGCTCAGCATTATATTATTATATTATTGTTAGTACAGATGATGTAAGGGGTACGGAGGGGGTTATACAAGGTGCAGACTTATCATTTGCCTTTTATAGAAAAGCGGTTCACACTATGACGGGTTTATTATTTATCACACAGATAAATCTTTCCGAAAGATTGGAAGTTGTTGAAAAGTGATATGTAATAAAATCTCTGACTTTAGATACAGTGAGCAGGAAAATAAATATTCACAAGTTCACGGGATATTACTTTAGTAATGCCGTCTTTCCAATTATATTACGGCATCCGACGGTGATGGATATTCTGAGCAATTCTGTAACATTATGTAAGGGGATGTCTTACTATAGGAATATGTCAGGTTGGATTCACATCTGTGCTGGTGTCTCCATTGTAGTGACCGTCACTTTTTATGTAGATTGTGAGCACCATATAAAGATCACAATATACATTTGTTTTCCTATCACTATGACTTTGTAGAATGGGAGGAAATCCACACAAACACTGGGAGAACATACAAAAGCAGATGTTGTTCCTGGTGGCACTCAAACCCAAGACTCCAGCTCTTGAAGGCTGCAATGCTAACCACTGAGCCACCGTGTTGCCCCTTAGTCAACATGGTTTGTTGGACACCATTGGTGTCCATTACTTTAGCAGTCCTTCAACAGACCAGAACAATGGACATTCAGGCATCATGCATTTAGAAGTAGTTCTAATAGATGTAATTATTCATTTTTAATAAATCATTTTTTCTATTTTTTGGCATGTCTTTATGCATCAGGGGTTTAGGGTCCAAAAGCTGGGCAATTGATGTGGCCTGTCCCAAGGGTCAGGGAGTAATTGAAGTTCTAGTTCACCAGGGGTCCACTCACCAAAAAATATTTGCAAAGGTGGACATAACATTTTTGGGGTCTGCGGTGTGTTGTAGATTTACCACTGGCCATAAGAGCCATCCTAAACCATGCACGCTCCCATTGTCTAGATGTGTTCCTCGGAAGAACATGAGATGGATTACTAAAACAAGCTATAAAACACACAAGATAAAGTGTAAGATCCAGTAAAAGTTCACTCCATGGGAACAATGTGAACTATTTACATGATAACCCGTTTCTATAGGTCAGCCAGAAAGGAAATATATGTTTTTGTGGGAAATCTAAAGAAAATCTAAAGAAAAAAAGATGATGGACCTATTGATGGCACCCCACCCATTAAAGGAGGAAAACAACTTGAGTTGGTTGAGGTGGTGAAAGGTTCTCTTTAACCATAAGAATAGGAAAGGATCTCAGGTTCAGACAAAACTATTCACTCCAAAAGCTCAGGAACTGAAATAAAAATTTGAAAATTTTTGAAAAAACGTTTTAGCCAATTGTTTGCTTTCTTATGTGTTCGTTCACAGAGAAACCAATGAGATCACAGGGATAATGGTAAGAAATGGATGATGTCATTAAAAGTGGGCGTGAACATGTTCTCTATGGATAAAGCAAGACTATACATGGTGGATTCCAGATGGGGACACTGGTAACCATTTGTATAGGGATTCTTCTGGCCATAATCCGATTCTGGTTTCAAGATACATGTACTTATATATTTTATTCTTTCTCAGGCAATAAATTGCCAGGACTACCTGTACTTTTACTATTATTAACGTCATAATGCAAAGTATAGGTTCAGACAGTACTAGGAAAACAAGTTGCTGTAGGCATTCAGTTAAGTGTATGCAATGATCTTATGCTGATTATTATGTTTTATATATTCGGCAAAATCTGATTTACCTTCCACATTCTTTATCATGATCAAACATGAATGGGCCTGAATCACCAAGAACACAGATAGACAGAGAGTTATGCAAGAAACTCAGACAGTGACGTGTTCGAAAATTCTATAGAATGAAACTACAGTAGGACATAGACAGTAGAATAGGATTGTATAGCCTATGTAATGGAAGCCACAGACTACAAGATACAGAATATACTCAATTTTATGGTGTCTTAAAGTTAAATTATCATGTCTTGTCAACTGCTCTATCTGATAGAGGGAGAAAAATTGAACTCTGTGATATATTAGATTATATCATTTGGAGCAGGATTTCTTAGTGAGAGTCCAGATGACTCCGCCCACACACAGATTGACAGCCTTCTCCCTACGCACTGATACAGGGAGAGCTGTCAATCACTGTGTGTGGGCGGGGATATCAGGACTCTTACTGTCTCTCCTAGGAGTCCTGTGAGGATTTACTTATTTATCTGTTGGGTCATCAGCAATCACCTAACAGGTTTACTTTCATGCCCCACCCCCCTCCTAAAAATAACAAATGTCCTGAAGTCAAATCAATGGCATGGGTCATGGTTCACACCATCCCAGACCCCATACATTCTACTAAAATCTAAACTAGTTGAACCTGTCATATATTGTAATAGTGTGGTTATGTCATTGTAAATCCCCTTTAATGTATTATTTACTATCCTGTCCCTGTTTGTTACATTCGTATCTTTGTTCTTCACATTCTGATTCCATCCACTCCACAGAGTTCTATATTATTATTCTACACCTGGTATAATCCAGTTTGGAACAAGTTTTATAGTGTTGCTTGGTAAGCAGTAGGGTGTTGTTGGCAAGAAACTATCCGTCAATAATATTAATGCTTTCCTGTGGGAAAGTAATCTCTGTACATATTGCAATATAACCCTGTATTATTTACTACGTGTTTACACGTACTGTAGATCTGCCTATACGGCGTGATATCCTCCTTTACATAATGTGTTAGTTCCGTTCCAAACCTAGGGTGAAAAATATGGGAACGTCCGCTATACATGTAAGTGGGGGGATCTAATTTAACATGCCACAATCCTATAAATATCCTTGTGTTGTTCATATGACCTATGCCCCTTACCTTCTTCTCACCGCCCTCGTACCTGGCTAGGGGGCAGCTTGCTGCAGCAGCAACCTTACCCTATCACCCAATATCACTCAATTTACTAATATATTCATTCATGTCACATATTAATGTGAAAGATTGGGCAGATATGATAAATAATGCGCCGCGGACTAAACACAGCACTAAAATGGAAATGTCCTTACAAGTCAATGATAAGAATTCCAGAAATCTTAAGGCACTGTAAGAGGAAATGTTTCCTGTAAATATTACTGTAAAATTTTAGTAATTTAGAAAACACATACACTGCCTGGCCAAAAAAAAAGTTGCGTTGTGCAACAAGGTACGGTTCCACCCCTGATATAATTATGAACTGTTCATGACAGGAATTTGCATATATTCTTGATTATACAGTCCTATGAAAAAGTTTGGGCACCCCTATTAATCTTAATCATTTTTAGTTCTAAATATTTTGGTGTTTGCAGCAGCCATTTCAGTTTGATATATCTAATAACTGATGGACACAGTAATATTTCAGGATTGAAATGAGGTTTATTGTACTAACAGAAAATGTGCAATATGCATTAAACCAAAATTTGACCGGTGCAAAAGTATGGGCACCTCAACAGAAAAGTGACATTAATATTTAGTAGATCCTCCTTTTGCAAAGATAACAGCCTCTAGTCGCTTCCTGTAGCTTTTAATCAGTTCCTGGATCCTGGATGAAGGTATTTTGGACCAACAATTCAAGTTCAGTTAAGTTTGATGTCGCCGAGCATGGACAGCCCGCTTCAAATCATCCCACAGATGTTCAATGATATTCAGGTCTGGGGACTGGGATGGCCCTTCCAGAACATTGTAATTGTTCCTCTGCATGAATGCCTGAGTCGATTTGGAGCAGTGTTTTGGATAATTGTCTTACTGATATATCCATCCCTGGCGTAACTTCAACTTCGTCACTGATTCTTGAACATTATTCTCAAGAATCTGCTGATACTGAGTGGAATCCATGTGACCCTCAACTTTAACAAGATTCCCGGTGCCGGCATTGGCCACACAGCTCCAAAGCATGATGGAACCTCCACCAAATTTTACAGTGGGTAGCAAGTGTTTTTCTTGGAATGCTGTTTTTTTGGACGCCATGCATAAAGCCTTTTTGTATGACCAAACAACTCAATCTTTGTTTCATCAGTCCACAGGACCTTCTTCCAAAATGAAGCTGGCTTGTCCAAATGTGCTTTTGCATACCTCAGGCGACTCTGTTTGTGGCGTACGTGCAGAAACGGCTTCTTTCTCATCACTCTCCCATACAGCTTCTCCTTGTGCAAAGTGTGCTGTATTGTTGACCGATGCACAGTGACACAATCTGCAGCAAGATGATGCTGCAGCTCTTTGGAGGTGGTCTGTGGATTGTCCTTGACTGTTCTCACCATTCTTCTTCTCTGCCTTTCTGATATTTTTCTTGGCCTGCCACTTCTGGGCTTAACAAGAACTGTCCCCGTGGTCTTCCATTTCCTTACTATGTTCCTCAGTGGAAACTGACAGGTTAAATCTCTGAGACAACTTTTTGTATCCTTCCCCTGAACAACTATGTTGAACAATCTTTGTTTTCAGATCATTTGAGAGCAGGCTGTCCATGCTCGGTGACCATCAAACCTAACTGAACTTGAATTGTTTTGTAAAGAGGAATGGTCCAAAATACCTTCATCCAGGATCCAGGAACTGATTAAAAGCTACAGGAAGCGACTAGAGGCTGTTATCTTTGCAAAAGGAGGATCTACTAAATATTAATGTCACTTTTCTGTTGAGGTGCCCATACTTTTGCACCGGTCAAATTTTGGTTTAATGCATATTGCATATTTTCTGTTAGTACAATAAACCTCATTTCAATCCTGAAATATTACTGTGTCCATCAGTTATTAGATATATCAAACTGAAATGGCTGCTGCAAACACCAAAATATTTAGAACTAAAAATGATTAAGATTAATAGGGGTGCCCAAACTTTTTCATAGGACTGTATATAACTGAGCTGTAGCCTGTCAAGTGCAGATCATAATTAAAGGTGTGAAGCGATGTCTACCAACGGAAGAGCTACCAGAGGAAGAGATGTTAGTGCCTTCAAGAAGGGGCAAGTCATTGGATTGCATCAGGCCAGCAAATCGACCAAGGAGATAGCCGAAGTAACTGATATCGGACAGAGAACTGTTCAGCGTATCATACGAACATGGCGAGATGGTGGAGAACCCCCCCTCCAACCGTGGAAAGTGTGGGCGTAAGACTATACTCGAAACTCAAGGTCGTAGGTCCGTAAAGCGACTGGTGAAGAATAATCGCCGGAAAACCACCTTTAAGCTCACACAAATGTTCAACTCGATGGAGCAACACATTTCGGAGCGAACAATGCGACAAGAACTCAAAGGAATGGGTCTCAACAGTTGTGTCGCCACACGAAAGCCATTGGTGACAGAGACCAACAGACGTCGGCGCCTCTCATTTGCAAGAGACCACAAGGATTGGACCCTAGAGCAGTGGAGAAAGGTCATGTGGTCAGATGAATCATGTTTCACATTGTTCCAGAGTGATGGTCGTGTCCAGGTGCGACAAGAAGCAGACGAAACACTGGAATGTGCTGGAAAGGAACCTGCGCTGTCACTCACCACCCCCAACGAATCTGCGTAACCTGGGCTCCCTGATACTCGAGAATTGGATCAAACTCCCTGAGTCTACACTACAGAACATTATAGACTCCATGCCGAGACGGATGCGAGCTGTCATTCGTGCTCATGGTGGCCCAACTAAATATTAATACTCGTGACTTTTTTGGGGGCCAGGCAGTGTACAAGCCAGTTCTCTGAATAATATGTAAAAAAATATATATATATAGAAATAGTAAATCAATATTGGGAAACGTTCATGATCGCCTTGAGTACGATGAGTATTTTACTAACTTAAGTGTCTCTCCCACTTATTTGAACCCCAATATGGGTCCCCACATTAAGGGGCTGTGCCATTAAGGACACCTACCCTCTGGGTAGGGGATAAATGTTTGATCGCTAGGGATCCCCCATAGATTGGGCGGCCATTGGACCTAAATTTCCCCTAAAGCCTCCTTGTGAATGGAGTGCCAGTGTACTTGTGTGACCAGGGCTCCATTCACTTCTATGGTGCTGAGATTACAATCCTGGCAGTCCCATAGAAGTGAATGGAGCACCACTCATGCAAGCACACTGGCCAGGGACGTAACGATCATGGTCACGGCTGGGCCCGGGCTGGAGATGGCTGGGGCTCTGTACAACTATGATAGAAGTCGGGGAATGCCTGACGAAAGTTTGCACCCAGACCTACAAGACACTTATTACACCACTGACATTCTTCCTAATTACATCAGGGAAGACAGGTTTGCACATTCCAGTGAGCGCCCTCTATTGGTTTGCAACACTGAGGCACCTGACTTCCTAATTACATCATGGAAGACATATTTGCATATTCTTCCCATGGTCACTGACACTGGCACTCTATTCACAAGGAGGTTTTAAGGGGAATTTTGGTTCCCCAGTATCTTGATCACTGGGTAACCTGTGGATAGGGTGTAAATGCCTTAACGTCACAACCCCTTTAACTAATACAACAATCCATAGTTTCCCTGGTCCACCAGGTATTGGCGCCATGTGCATTCCCTCACATTCCCACACAAATCCTCCCTTTAGGTTACACGTAGCCTGTAGTCCTCAGGTCACCCCTATCCCTTCGGTCACATTACCCTTCTGGAAAGAAGCCTAGACCATAAAAGAGGAAGCGCAGCCCATCACCGAAACTGGAACTGGACACATGACTGCTGTGCGGTGACGGAAAAAGTCAAATTTTGTAATTTTTCTGTTTTGTTTTAGTAAAATGCGAGTCAGGGAGTAATAGTTATGGAACTAATAAACTGAGGTCCTGGAAAACCCCTATAACTTTAATATCCTGCTTTATGGTCTTTGCAAAGAAGGCATCAAGTCATCTGTCGCCATATGACATCATCAAAGTGCTCACGTCGGCTCAAAGAATTTTTGGGGATGACTGTTCTGGTCTTGTGGGGGGTAATGACCAGTCACCCAGGGCTCATGGAAGAGATGAACTGGAAACCAGCAAACCTCTGGCAGGAACAAGGTTCCTCTGAAAGCGCAATGTGAATGTGAATAGAGCCTTTTACATGGATGAATCACAAGCTACAATGTATATTACTGTAAGAACTGTATCCATGGAGATGGTTTATTAGAAATGGGAACGAGACATTTCATTGAATTTCTATAATTCTGTGTTATAGTTATTTTTTAAACCCGGAAATGAAATATAAAACGCAAAATACATTGTATCAGTAGTAATGTAAGAGCATGTCTATACTGGCAAGCACATTCCATAGGGTCATGTCTCCTTATCATACCTAGGCACAAGAATAAGGAATGTGTATGGGAAGGTTCCTGCTTAATCTCATGCAAACCATTAATTCCTTCATGGTATAATTGGCACGTAATTCAGCACAAGGCGGCACTGGGGTCCTGGAGTCAATTCCAGCCCAGGTCAACAGCTGTATGAACTTCTATCTTCTTCATGTGTCCATGTTGGTTCTCTAGGTAATTTGGTTTCTTTTACATGCCAAAAACGTAGGAGATTTTTACAGCACAGTGGCTCAGTGGTTAGTACTGCAGCCTTGAAGCGCTGGAGTCCTGGGTTCGAATCCCCCTAAGGAGAACATCTGCTAGGAGTTTGTATGTTGTGTTTGTGTGGGTTTCCTCCCATATTCCAAAGACATACTGATAGGGAATGTATAATGTGAACCCTATACAATGTCTGTAAAGCGCTGCAGAATATGATGGTGCTGTTCAAGTAAGCATGAAAAAAAAATGAGGGGGGGTTTTTTTATGTAGATTGTGAGCCCCATATAGGGTTCACAATGTACAGTTTTCCCTATCAGTATGGGATGGAAACCCATGCAAACCCGGGGAGAACATACAAACTCCTTGCAGATGTTTTTTTGCCCTTGGCAGGATTCAAACCAAGGATTCCAGCGCTGCAAGACTGCAGTGCTAACCACTGAGCCACCATGTGGCCTCCTTGCAACGAACTTGGTTTTGATGGGAAGGGGAAAAGGTTCAAATGCGGTAAAATTTGTGAAGCAAAGGTCTAAGCTTAGACTAGGCAGTGTAAGGATACATCAGATTTATAACCCAGCATCAATCACTGTGATAAATCTGGGACTTCCAAGAGTGATGACAACCTTTGTACAACACTACAGAATATGTAGCCACTATGTAGGAAAGATGAACATATAATCACCAACTCCAACATCCCATTACTGTGTATCACATTGGATAGATAGAATAGGCATACCAGGCTAAGTGGCAAAACAGTCAGATAACCTGCCATTAATATACAGAGAAAAAATATCACAAAGTCAAATTTTTCCAAAATTCGATGTCCTAAGGTGACAAAATAGCAACTACAATGGTGCACTCTGTCATCAACAATACCATATGTAGATAGATAGATAGATAGATAGATAGATAGATAGATAGATAGATAGGAGATAGATAGATAGATAGATAGATAGGAGATAGATAGATAGATAGATAGATAGATAGATAGATAGATAGGAGATAGATAGATAGATAGATAGATAGATAGATAGATAGATAGATAGGAGATAGATAGATAGATAGATAGATAGATAGATAGGAGATAGATAGATAGATAGATAGATAGATAGACAGATAGATAGGAGATAGATAGATAGAAGGATAGATAGATAGATAGATAGATAGATAGATAATGGATTGATAGGGAGATAGATAGATAGATAGATAGATAGATAGATGATAGATAGATAATGAATTGATAGGGAGATAGATATATGATATATTTAACAATAGAAGAATAGATGAAAATTTATTGATAGAAGTATAAATAGCTAGATATTTAAATAATAGGAAAGTAGATAGATAATGACTAGACTAGATAATAGATGGATCAATAGATTAATATATAGATACTATGTAGGAAGATAGATAGATAGATAGATAGATAGATAGATAGATAGATAGATAGATAGTGAGTGTAGTTCAGACATATGACTTACTCCTCACTGTCTGCCTCCAGTATAGTCAGTGACATTATTACATATATACATGGCAGGGCTTAGGTTTTGGCTTTGTGTCGGTCAGTAGAGCAGAGGGCGGCCTCTAGCGGCACAGCGCGGTACTGACAGGAAGAGCCGGCAGTGAGTCAGGCTCAGTCCTCTCCTCTCCTCCTCCCACTCACCTATAGAGCCGGCACTCACGAGAGGTGACTATAAAGGCAGCACAGCAGTCACTCCTAGACAGACTACAGCCTGACTGCTGCACCGACACCGGGCCCGACACTCACCTGCCTCTGATCCCGGGATTACCGCACACTATTACCGGAATACAGCTCTAATCACATTACCTGCGGATTATATCTCGCCATGCTGAGTTTACACATTGTGCTGCTTGTTACCGTCTTCTGCTGGCAGGGGACCTCTGCACAAGGTAAGGCAGCCCACTCCTGAAATGCAGAATCTATAACTTCTATCAATCATCTTAGAACATTGAAACATTGTATCCAGAATATAAAAATTCTATCAACAATCTCAGAATATCAAAATGTTTATGATCAATTGCTTGTTCATTTAACATAATCTGAGATGATATTGAGAGCGGTCAGATTAATGCCCTTATATATCCAGAATAAGTTCCATAGCAGATGTAGTCTCATAATTTGCTGGTATTCACACATGGCAGAAGTTTGGGGACGTTTTAGCAGTAACTGCACAGATTTCCGTAAACCTCATTCACATAAATGTAACCCTTGCAGAACTTTCTGCAGCAAATATGTTGTGTGTCAACAGACTCCTATGTTACCGTAATCGGAAAATATCCGTGTAACAATTGTGGGGGAAAAAATCACAATTGCATGTGGATGGTTTCCGTTGTGCGATTGTCGAATTCTATAAATTGTTTATCAAGGCAAAGGATCCAAGATGACTATGGCCGAAGGTCGCATCACAGTAAATGCAGTCACGTTGCGACTCGAAAGATACCACGACACAATGGTCGCAAGATGGCAATTTCTGAGTCACAATGCGACTACACTGCAATCGTTTGCTGTGCGACTATCACGGACCAAGTCTCCATGTTGCCCAAGTCTTAACTTCAAGCCCCTATAATACATTCTTGCAAATAGTTTGACAGATTTTGATTGAGTATGGCACCAAGGACACAGATGATCAATTCTATTGGGCATAGATAATCCGTGTCAGTTTATTGCTGCGGATTATTGTATTTGTGTTGTGTAGAATGTCAGCTTTAGGGATAGTTACATTGTTGCAGATAGTACAATACAGTCTAGTATTATGTTTAGAGTATTTTATTGTGGATTCTAAGAATGTTACAAGTTCTTTCACCATATAAGGACCTGTGACCGGAGACCCCATGCATCTATACAGGACATATATCTCATAGGTGTATAAAGATATCACATAGAACTTGTGTAATATCAATAGAATCACCTAAATAATATAGTATCTGTATCTTTATTACAAGGTGTTTCATCTATAGTATCCAGCAGATATTACAGAAACTAAAATAACACCTTGTATTAGAGGTGTTCCTTGGAGCTCCTGACCCCCAAACATTAAATATGTAGCAGCCCCCCCTTTAAATTTCACCTGTAATATATATTACTGCCCCCCTATGGAGTTGCTGGGACTTTTGCACCTCCATGGCACATCTGCCTGACCGACACTCCATTCACCATCTCCTAGCAATGGACTTTTGACTTGAGAGAGCTGAACCTCCATTCTGGTGGTTAATGGAGGGCAATTTGGCTAAGTGATAACTTATTACCTTTCAAGGGAAAAGAAGGACAAAAGTTCTCCCCACAGCATCCTACATCCATGTCCTGTCAAGGTGGATTCCATACATAGATGTCAACCTACAGAATTCCATCCTTGAGCATGGACATGACTGCAGCTTCACCTCCCTCCCCTCCCCATTACTGTGTTTTATGTTCTCACATTCTATATCCCTATGTATTAGGTATACAGGAAGAACATAGGGGCACCTCATATATAACCGGAGGTCACATAACTTATTGATTTGGTGAGATTTCTACAATGTTAAACGCATGCATATGGGCTAAAATCCTATAACAAGATCTTTGAAGTCCAAGTCCCCATTCTCAGGATGGTTTGACTTAGTTTTACTATGATCTGTAATTGGCTCAGTATGTTTTACATTTACAAGCGGAAGAGAATTCCGTAGAAAGAACTATGACACAAAACATGTTGTAAGGATCAGCTGCGCCTTGCACAATGGATCTGCTCACAATGTCTACAGATGTCCACTCCTATGAGAGATTTCACATTACACTTCCACATGTGCTGTATAGCTATGAGCATGCTATTGCTCTGTGTTATCAGCCATGTAAGGATGGCTGAGGTTACTTCCAGTATGAGCATGCTATTGCTCTGTGTTATCAGCCATGTAAGGCTGGCCGAGGTTACTTCCAGGTAGGAATATATCTTGTAACTTTTGTATCATGCATTCATTTTCTAATAATGGTCATTCCCCTTTAAAAGCACTTGCTGGGATGGGATCTTCTTCCCTCCTGTGCTTCGCTCTAGTAGTTTATTGCTGCTTCTGGCTTTCAGGAATGTTGGCAGGAAAAATCCCGACTTATCAGATTTAAAGGGATTTACTGGCTTCTAGAACTTTGGTTACATTAGTCAGCATCAAATATGATTTATTGTCATATTCTTGTGCTAGAAACACAAACTGCTGACTATAGACCAGTCGGGAATTGGTCAGATTATATCTTTGTATTGCTCTAAATTTACTGTATATTGTGACACTTATTATAATAAGGTCTGGATCACATCTGCGTTCGGTATTCCTTTTGGGGACCCCCACCCCCCGAACGGAATACCGAACGCAGATGTGAACCAGACCTTAGACCATATAAAGTAACAACATCTAGAAGCTAAGTATCATTCTGAATCCGTTTTGTTACAATCTTTCCCTATAATGCATTGCTCATATTTTCATCGTGTCTGTGGTCTCCTTATCTCGATGACTGCGCCATTTAACACTTGGGAAACGGGAAAGCATATTATTTGTTGCTTGAACTAATTCCAGTGGTTATCTTGTGGCCACTCTCCTCATGGCTCAGCAGTATCCGTATATAACTGGCTAATTATTCATTCAGATTAACCTTTGTATTTATTCAATGTAGTGAGGTTCGGTGTCGAGAACAAAAATATTCTTAGTATTTGATCTTTGTGCATTGTTCATCTCTGTGGAACTCCAGAAGGTAGCCAAGGGTTGTACTCTGTAATCCCATAGAGATGGCCAAGGGTTGTACTCTATAGTCCAATAGAGATGGCCAAGGGTTGTACTATATAGTCCAATAGAGTTGGCCAAGGGTTGTACTCTATAGTCCCATAGAAATGGCCAAGGGTTGTACTCTATAGTCCAATAGAAATGGCCAAGGGTTGTACTCTATAGTCCAATAGAGTTGGCCAAGGGTTGTACTCTATAATCCAATAGAGATGGCCAAGGGTTGTACTCTGCAATCCCATAGAGATGAATGGAGTGGTAGAATACATGTTTGACCACAGCTCCATTAATCCAGGACTCAGGAACTCATGTGATGGGTTGGGGACACTGGTCAGGTACTTATGACTTATCCTGGTGATAGGCAATAAGTTGTCATTCCGGGAATACCCTCTATGGCTACAAGCATATGGGTGTGCACATGTACAGGTCTGTAAGAACCAGCAAATGGTATCTGTGTGCTGTCCGATTCCTCCACATACCCATAAACTTCAATAAATGAGCCCTGACTGCAAAATGGACAAGAATAGGACGTGTCCTGAGTTTTGCATTTGCAACATAAAGCATGAGGAAGAAACAGAGCTGTACTAGTAACTTCTTATGGGACTGAAGGTGTATTTCTGACTACCTCGGACTGCTAAACTGTACTATTTATTTATTATGCTTACTTATATAGCGCCATCATATTCCACGCTTTACAGACATTGTCCGTCACTGTTCCATATCGGGCTCACAATCTACATTCCCATCTTTGAAGTGTGGGAGCTAACCCACGCAAACATAAGGAGAACATACAAACTCTTTGCAGCTGTTGTCCTTGGCAGGATTTGAACCCAGGACTCGAGTGCTGCAAGGCTGCAGTCAATGATCATGGAAATGTTTGAAGCCATTGTGATAATAAGGGTGGTCTGTCCCCGTCATAGTCTTGTAAATCTCCCACTTAGTAACGTAGATCTTTGTTTTCTTTGAGGTTTATAATTATAAATGTAATATCCTTAAAGGAATATGTAGCGTTAACCTCTAAAATGCCATTTGTATTTTGTAGGTGCGAACTTTCCTACGGCAACTAAGATAATGTGGTCATCGATCAACCTTAAAAACATCATAGACTGGGAGCCTAAACCTACAAACTATACGTACACGGTCATGATAAGAAAGTGAGTGTCCTCTATTGTCACGTCTATAGATGATAAAGCTTCACTGTTGTTAAATGTACATCCATTTCTTACTTCTATGGATTTCTGCTGGTTGTCAGATACAAAAAAAAGTTGTCAGTCGGTTTCCCAGTTTCCTGCCTGGACTATACCCCCATGTCAGTATATAACCTGCAGCATTGAGCTGGGTGGTAACTCCTGGGAGCTGCACTGGTTTCAGCATTGGGCAATGTACCTTGTCATCCTGCACACATGGCCCCCGGGGCACACAATAACCTATACATTAATCATAGCCATAGCTGACAACACTTCTGCTGGATGAAATATTCTGCATCTCATTTGCTGGCAATGTTGGACTTTTGTTCCTTTGTCGGGTTCTTTTTGCCTCCTTGAGGTGTGGAGCATTTTTTCTTCATTACTCCGTGTACAGACAGATTTTCTGATAGTGAAGGTATTGACATAGGGGCTTGGCTGTGCTTGTTCTTGCATGTACTAAGTGATCTCTGTCGCATGCACTCGTGAAGTTTTACATGGCAAGGAATGAGGAGAACGTCAAGGAATGGTTACTGCATTCCACATTTATGGCAGATTTATGGTTTAGGGGGTCAATAACTTGATAGAAAGCTGGATTATATAGTGCGGATTAGATACAGTGATGCAAATTTAAAGATTATTAATAAATCTGGATTATGGGTTGGTTATAGAACAATATACTTGGGGTGGTAGAAGACTTCCAGTGATCAAATCTAATGTTAAATATCAACTACGTGTTACATCTGAGTAGTCACCATATTGCCTTAGTCCTGTACATCTGGGATTATAACATTCAGGATTACGTTGCAGTTTGGTGTCAGAGTTATAATCCCAGGATACAGAGATCTACCATATATATTCTCTTCACTGCTATTAGAGCAACCGTGTACATGGCCTCACACCTATTCCCCAATAGGGGGCACCATTAAATGGGTGTAATAATACTAGAGATAAGAAAACTGTTTTGGAATTAACCAAATTCTTCATAAATTTTCCAAAAGTTTCAGGTTTGGCCCACCCATGCATCACTATTATACTATATACGCTATTATAGCGTATCTGTGGTTTATAGGAGGTCTTAACTATATTTTTGCCCATGCCCAGGGCCATCTCCTTATACCCAAAGGCCATCGAGCTTCAACCAACAAGGAAATGAATTCTTAAATCCAAATCTGTTTTTTTTGTCTTTTTAGCCAATATTTTCAAGACTGGAAGAAGAAGTGTATCTACACCAAAGAGACCACCTGCGAAGTCACCGACCTTATGAAAGACGTCAACGCCACCTACGAAATTCGAATTGTATCAGAAGATAAGAATTTAGACACTGTAGAGGAACCTCCTTACGCCGAGGGTCCTTCATTTACACCTTCCGACCAAAGTATGTATCAATCTTTATATTCTCCATCATGGGGGAGGGTGGCAAAGAAATGTATAGTATATAAGAATGAAATCTCATTACTGGGATATCTTCTAAGGATCTTGTTATTCCCTTTAGATGTTCAACTGGTGTTTTGGGGTTTTTTTGCAACTAATCCACCCCAGTTCTGAATGGGGATCCTAACCATGTCCTAAAAACTAGGCAACCCCTTAGATTGTCTCCTCCATTTGTACCAGTAGATCGATATCCATAGCAGTTGGCTTGGTGGTGCATCGGAATTGTCTTTATTTTCTATAATCCTTTATAAGTAGAATTTATTCTGTGATCTTGTGTAATATTTTACTTGCTTCACATTGCTTACAAGCCCCTATTTCTTTTTTTTATTTGTAGCAATTATCGGAAAGCCGGTGATCCATAATTTCACGTTGAACAGAGACACTCTGACCGTGTTAGTCAAAGATACCCTGTCGCCCTACAGATATCCCAATAACACCCTGATACCTTTGCGGGATTTTTTTCCGAATAACTTTGAGTACACACTATTCTACAGGAAGGCTTCTAGCACTGGAAAGGTAAGCACAAGCCATCTTAAAATCAGCTGCCTTGGACGGGTTGGGTACTATTAAATTAAGGTGTTTTTAACTCTAAAAACTTCCAAAATGTTTGACCGAATTGACCAATATTACGTCTCTCTATATAGTTTAAGGTTTCATGCATTTATTAATGTAGAAACTTACAATGATCCAAAATTACAGAATGTATCATAGTTCAGTGCTTCATTGACAATACCGATGGCTTCAGAGCTGAAATCTTCAAGCGTTCTTTGTTTTTACTGGCTCTGGGGTTTGCGTTCTGAGGTTACAGCATCTGATCTGTATTTGCTGACTGTTTCATTCTCATAATTTATTGTTTTTTTGCAGAAACAACAATCCTCTTCCACCAATGAAATAGTTGTCAAGGTAGACAAAGGAGAAAGTTACTGCTTCTTCGTCCAGGCATTAGTTCCAAGCCGCAAACAGAACCGCGTGAGCGAGAACTCTCTTGAAATGTGCACCTCATCCGATGGTGGAGGTACGTGCCTAAAGAAAAGACTGCTTGCTATCAATTCTGCTGCTCAAAAATGTTAAGGAAGAATGTGCCTTGTAAGAATCTGGCTGTACAAGAAAGGGGAGATTTGATGCTGCACTGACAGGCGTTGCCTATGGCTAGGTTATACATTTCAGGACTTTCCATTTATCCAAATGAAGAACCTTCCATCGACGTAGGTCACATAACTGATAATACCATAGAAGTGATCCACAATGGAATATGTCACGGGAAACAAGGCACCTGTGCCTGGCGTGAGGATCATGTTAGGAACTTTAAGGCTAACTGGTGGAGCAGCATTTATTGCATTTTTCCGTTCCGCCTTATTAATGGATAGGTTGGGCTCACCCAAACCAAACAGTGTTTTCCCCTTGTGAATCGCTGCCTCCATTGCCAAAATAGTGTTCTTTGTGTGACTGTGCAAGTTAGCTCTTTGGAGCAATGTCAACTCCCTAGATTTGATTTGCAAATTGACAAAACTATTGACTAACTATTTGATTCGGATGACCCTAAGCTATCTATCTGCAGGGATGGGTTGATAGGTTACGGTCACCAGAACCCAACATATCAACCCAGCCCTGCAGATAGATAGGTTAGGGTCAGCAGAACCCAGCAAATCAATCCAGCCCTGCAGATAGATAGGATAGGGTCAGCAGAACCCAATATATCACTGTTCTCACTGTTCCCTGCAGATAGATAGGTTAGGGTCAGCAGAACCCAATATATCAACCCAGCCCTGCAGATAGATAGGTTAGAGTCAGCAGAACCCAGTATATCAACCCAGCCCTGCAGATAGATAGGTTGGGTTCTGGTGCCCCTAACCTATCTATGTGCAGGGCTAGATTGATATGCTGAGTTCTGGTGACAGACTCCCTATATATGATCTTTACCTATAGCTTCTGAAATTTCCATTGTTACTAGTTCTGGAGTAACCTATATACCTGTATTTTATAAACCCTCTAAATGTCATAGATTCTAAACTTGCCTTTGCCTTCCAGCTGCCAGTGGGTTTTTACCCTCCACTGGATTTTTGTGCCTCAGTGTAAGTTGACTCCTCTTGTATGATGACTTCAGTAGACTTGTGGGAGTCGGGTCTTGCATTGCATAACACTCCTATTAATTCTTTGCAGTCCGTTCCCACGCAATTAGGTCAATAAGTCAAATGCCCTTCCATATGGATTCCTCTCTGTTCTCACAAGTCCCGCTACTTTACTGTCTCTTATTTTACCAACACATTGCTTGTAATGTGTTGTGGCTTTTTATCACTGTTTAATGGTGTTGTACAAGGTGGTAGCACTTACTAAGCAGGAGCAATGTCCTTAAAGTGGTTTTGTCATCTCAGACATTTACAGATGTAACAAGCGCTATGTGTACAAGATGTCGTGCTACTCCCGGTATCACACTATTGGGTGTTGTGTTGTTTGTGTAGTGCACTGTTCTCATACTAATTCAGTTACAATGGTGCACTACAGGTATAGCGCAACACGCCATTGTGCGGTACTCAAATACAATAGTATAGATGGTGCCTGAGACATCTTTATGACATTCAGAGACTGGGATCTCACCTCTGGGAGCAAGTGAACCCATCAGGAAAATGTAGTCACCCCATTCTACCAAGCTAGGCACCCACATCTATGCAGAGAGCAAATGGAGACCTGTGCTGAGTCTGTGACTCCTCTATGGAAATTGCTCTAAACCTGCATGCAACATCTCCATTCAGCCAACTCTTGGATTCCGTTGCGGTAACCTGCAGAGACCCCCTTTCTCTTGATAAGTTGGCACCCCCTCCTAATATATATGTATAGTATAGGCAAAGGATGTCTGAGATGGGAACTCCTACTTCATTCAAGTCGTAAAATGTGGTGGTTACACGTTGCGTTGAGGTATAGCTTTTTGTACTAAGAGCTCGTGACCCTTTAGAATACTATATAGAGTATATAATACTAATAGGATGTGGAGCTTTGGGAAATAACCCCCATATGTATCTTGATTTTACATTAGATACATATATTTACTTGCTATAGTTAGTGCATGCCTATATAAAGTGACGTATTTTACGATTCATGGCCTCTAACCCTTGTCTTTATCTTGTTCTTCTCTTTCCAGAATTTGATATTACTATATTGGTTGCTGTAGGAATAGCAGTGGCTCTTATCATATTAATAATCGTGCTCTCGGTGATCCTCTGCAAATGCAGAAAAGGGAAGAACGAAAACACAAAGGAGACAATGCCGCTGAACGGCGTATAGAGGAAGGCTCCCGCGAGGCCATTATACTTGCGCATTGACTACTGCAATCTCTGACTCCAAAGTGCACACTACCTGCTGCTCGTCCGAGCAGCATAGGACAATCCTGGTTTCTGTGAAACGTATAAATCTAATATTATTTCTTGATCGTGTCAACATTTGACTGGGTACAAGTGAATTTTCTGATTTTATATTGCATTCCTATTGCTTGTAACACTATAAGATGATGGATGTTTTGTTTGTAACTGCTTGGGTCTGTCGGGTATTGGCCGGGCTACTGGACTTAGCACCGGACAAGGAATGAATAATAATAGCAATACAAATAATATCTTATTCTCAAAGCACTACCAGCAAATACTAAGAAGGGTACAAGAAACGTTACTATATTATTTATGATATTCCATTATACTGTATGTCTCATAAACATTCCCAAATTTCCTAATATAAGAAGTACAACGCTATGCTGACCCTAGATGTTAAAGTAAAGGGTTTTAAGAGACTGGATCGAGTCTTGGCACTCCCAAGGATCAGCTGTTTGAGAGGGTTGCAGTGTTCCAGTGAGCACTGCGGCATCCTAAGTGTTTACATTGCTCCATACACCCCACCATGTTGGTTGGGTATTGCAGCTTTGTCCCATACACGTGCATAGCTGGCCATAAAACTGTTTCCGCCTTGTATTCCTTCATCAGTGCAGATATGGAAATCCTGGCTCTATGGAGACCTAAGCTGACCATACACATTTAGGTAAATGTTGTTCAAAATGGCATTTCACCTTGTTCAGCCAATTATCTAATATGTATGTGGACCTCTTCCCCCGACAGCAGATGTTAGGGGTGGATAGGCATGGTAGGTACTGATAGTTGTATATTAACTGCCCAATCCTTTTGTTCTTGAGATGATAAACTGCTCAAAGAGGGGACTAGCAGGTATGAAGGAAAGCGAAAACCAGGTGAAATTCCGTTTTGGACAACAGTCACCTATATGTATATGGTCAGCTTAAGTTTCCATATCTGCACTGATGAAGGAATCGCCCCTATTTTCAATGGAAGAAGATCGAAACAGGACGCTGAAAAATAAACTTAATCTTACTGCGGAATTTATGGCTGATTCAGCCAGAAAACCCAAAGCACAAATCACTCCGTTCACTAGACAGAGGCTAACTAGCAAGTGGAAGCTGCGACAGAAACAGAAGAGGAATTTGAGGCCTAAATCCACTTCAAATTCCTCTTCCATTTCCGCCATGTGAACTTACCCATAGCTTATCGGCCTACAGCTAGCTACGGTGTATGACCAGCCCCAATGTTACGGATTACTTTGGTACTAATACTGAAACCTACTCATATGAATTATATTACAAAGCTGCTTCTAGAAGATTCTTCTGAAATATTATAGATATCCTGTAGGAAACGCACTACTGTACACAATACACCGCTCTGGTCATGTAGATGTAAGATACACTAACTGAATATCACTGCCTTGGGATAAACATGCTTGGGAGAAGTATGTACATATCTATGCTAGAGACAAAGCACTTACCAGAAGAATATTGTATTTTTATAAAGGGACCTAGATAGAGATGTGGGTTTTTGGATATTGTTGTGTCTGGTGATTACTTTTATATGTCGACAATCAAGGGTACTATTTATATAATATATGATTTTTTTTATGACTATGGTTATTATTAGATAATAAATTTATTGTGTTTGTAAAAGGAGTAACTTATTTTTATAGGATTTATTTTCAAAATAAAGGTGAATGGGTAATAAAACTGAGTCTTGCCATGGTTTGTTGAGTAGTCTCCCCCCCCCCCCCTTTCCATACATTATTGATACTGTTCTGCCACTGTGCCAGTAGTGACTGTACAATAGCAAACTAATAGCTAAGCAAAGCCCAAGTGACCATAATATAGGAGATACAGGATAGAGAGCAAATACATTCAGCCAAGCAGCGAAAACAAGGGGAAAAAACGATCTATGAGCACAGTCTGCAAAGCTGTCTGTGAATAATATCTAATTTGTAATCAAACACGCAACAAGAAGTAGATACAAGAACATTAAAGAGGTTCATTACATTGTAAGAAGTGAGATTTGCAGAATGTTCAGTCCTTTGCACAGAGCAGTTTCCAGACATGTGAGGAGAATCAGCCCCTCCACTGTGTGAATAGACAAAAGAGCTGCCACCTGTATTTACTGTGATTCTGTCTTATCCGATGTATCTATGGACATACTTTCCTAGCAAGAATGGAATGAATTGCAAATTAGCTAGAAAAGAGACTCCTAGCGGCATGAACTTTAGAGAGCTTTCTCAGGCAGAAAGCAGCCACATTTTTAAATAAAGTTCATTATATTTTGATCCAGAATCACATGCTCTATGAAATGAGACTGAGTGGTCTGAAAAGTTAGTGACTATTTACAAAACTTTGAAACATAAAAAAGAAAAATGCTTTTATCTCCATTTATCAGGCTGTTTTTGAACCCTCTCCCTTCACTCTGATCCCTGTGTCACTCTGCCTTCAGCAGCTCCATAGACTTCTGTGATGTATCTTATCTGTATCTATGCTATGGATACTGATTGTATTACTGAAAGGGGAGGGAGGAAAGTAGTTGGAAAAATGGAGAAAAGCATTTTTCTTTAATAAGATTTAGGTATCTTAAGTTCATTAATACTATTAATTTGATGAAAGGTTTGAGAATCTAATATGTATGGGAGGCAGTTCTGTAGCTTCACCTTTGAACACCATTTGGCTGCTTACATATTGATATCAATTACTCAAGCAAATACTTTACTTATCTTATCAGTGTGTGTTGAAAAGACTTCTCCCAGAATCAAAATCAATACACGGCAAAAAGAAGCCTTTATGCGAGAATATACATAAGGCTGCTCACATAGCATTCCCATAAAAAATCCCCATTTCATATTTATATAGGCCCCCATTCCCCAAAGCAAAGGTCATAGGTTGCTGTGTATAGCTTTTTCAACCATGGTGAACCTTGCGCTTTTCTATCCAGTGGGTCAGATCAAAAACAATCTGTACCATGCTGTATAGTCTTGTATTGGTGCCTATGAGCAACAAACTCCATAGTATGGTAGAACCCCTTACCTCTACGTAGACCCCTGCCAGACCAATACCATATAGTGGTGAGAGACAATCCACAAAGCCACCATGACTAGTGCAAGTATCTGATATATCCTCATGTTGACTGTCAAAAAACAAAGATTTTTTAACTTGTTGGCTTAAGTTCATTTATCTGTATTAGGCCTTGCTTTCTTTTTTTGGTGGACTAAGGGGAAAAAGTATTTTATGAATTGGTATAGTTTTCAGACCCCCGAGTATAATGATCAGAGACCCAAGAGAGGCGAGAGAACATTAAAAAAAACACTGTTACTTACCTCTCCTGGCACAAGGCAGGCTTCAGGCCTACTTGTGTGATGTCCGTGACGTCACATGGCCGGAGCCTGCGTCCTTATGCGTCGCGACAAAGGCCCAAGTCAAGTAACGTCCTGTACATTATTGAAGATGGCTGACATCAGCAGGGACCACACCAGAGCCAGGGAATGGTAAGTAACAGTGTTTTTTTATGTTTGTATCCTCCCCTGGGTCTCCAATTATTATACTCTGGGGTCTGAAAAGAGCCCAGAGTATAATAATTGTTCATGGGTGTCCACAATGGGGCATAGTACTGTGTACAGGGGCCACTATGGGGATAATACTGTGTGCAGGGGCCACTATGGGACATAATACTGTGTGCAGGGACCACTATGGGGGATAATACTGTGTACAGGGGCCACTATGGGGCATAATACTGTGTGCAGGGGCCACTATGCGGTATAATACTGTGTGCAGGGGCCACTATGGGCCATAATACTGTGCGCAGGGGCCACTATGGGGCATAATACTGTGTGCAGGGGCCACTATGGGGGATAATACTGTGTGCAGGGGCCACTATGGGGCATAATACTGTGTGCAGGGGCCACTATGGGGCATAATGCTGTGTGCAGGGGCCACTATGGGGCATAATAGTGCGTGCAGGAATGGGGGGGTAGATCGGTCAGGGTCTTCGGGGTCAGTTCCTATGACACACCATTGCCTATAACTGGGGCACAGATATAGCGGCATATGCCACAACGACAGGTAAAGCGAGGTTAGTAAGGAAGCAGATTCTGTGTCAGCCTTCCAGCAAGGAGCAGGTTAGCAATGAGAAGTGACATGACTACAAGCCCATTGGAATCTCTGCATTCCCTACAGTCCCCCTATCTTCCTATTTATACACGTTAAGGAGCTGTTCACCTGCCATACAGCCTTTTAATGGATATCTCCAGTCAACCATTCTCCTTGCTTACAGCCACAGTCCACTGCTCCTCGCTGAAATCTTTCAGACACGGGCCATTGAACCCATCCGAGCAATTTCACAAGGACAGGTTTGTGCAGTTTGTGCTTTTCCAGCTTGTCCTGTCATGTACCTTATATACTGGAAAACGACAATGCGGACTCATGGCGTATACTACCGGGCGCAGAGGCAGTATAAGAAAACTAATCCGAATTCGGGGGTCGGAGCATTGATAAGAAAACATTCATGTATCAGCCGAGGTTTGTGTTCACTAGGATATACATGTATCTACATAAGATGACATCCTCTGCATTCCTATCATTTCTACAACCCACTGGATTGCATTTAAGTATTTTCTCATGACTTGTACAATGGTTAACCCCATACTGCCTGGTTAATATGGCCGACACGTAGACAGCTCACTAATCAATTCAATCATCCTGTGGACATGGATTTTCAGAAACCATATGCACCATTAACTTGAGCTGTGCCGCAGTACCAGACACAGCCTACGGACAAGAGTGGTGCTATTTCTACTCTTAAATGGAGTCTGTCAGCAGAAGACAGTATATTTACCCAGCCTCATAGATAGATAGGTTAGGGTCACCTGAATTACCCAAGATTTTCCCCAGGTAAATTGGCATCTCCATTGGAACATCAGTCTTATACAACTGCTTTATGGCCCCCATACATTAATCCCTGTATCTTCCCTTAAAAGCTAGTTGAAGACTTCAAAAAACACTACAAAAATGCAAATTTGTATATAAGGCATTATATCCCATGGCCCCTTTATTCAGCTGACTGGTGGGGTTGTCAGGAGTCGGTCCCCATCGATCAAATATGGATGCCCTAAGGAAAAGCTATCAATATTGTATCAGAAAAAAAAAACCATTCTGCATCTCGGCATTCTAGAGTAATACTATGAAAGGCTATGTTCATAGTTAGGGTTGAGTGATCGGGATCGGGAAAGATCGGATCCCAATCGGCGATCGAGAAAATTTCACAATCACGATCGGGATCGGCTGCAAAATAATCGGAGATCGGATTTTAAAATCGAACTCTCAAGATTGGCTCAACCCTATCCATAGTCCATCAGTGCAGAGTCCACCTGAAACAACAGCCAAAAAAGTTCTGCAAATGTGGCTTTTTTAGGGTCCAACAATGTCAGGTAGAAAACAACAGATACCTGATAGACTCTACTATAGTCAATGGGGTCCCTTGAGATCCATCGTCGTCTGCCGCTAGACAGATCCATCCTTATTGTTTAATCCTTTCTTCCTTTCCTACAATGAACCAAAAGAAAGCGTTAAACAAAGCAAATGTGAACATACCCTAATAATGCCACATCCTAGAAACAAGACCTACCTGATGGACATCATTTCATCATTCCATAGAGTGTCACACAATAACTACAGTATATCAGCATAAGGACAGACCTTTTTTTGTTTCTTGCTTATCAGTATGTCTTTGGAGTGCGGGAGGAAAATTACACAAACAAAGGGAGAACATACAGTCCTATGAAAAAGTTTGGGCACCCCTATTAATCTTAATTATTTTTAGTTCTAAATATTTTGGTATTTGCAGCAGCCATTTCAGTTTGATATATCTAATAACTGATGGACACAGTAATATTTCAGGATTGAAATGAGGTTTATTGTACTAACAGAAAATGTGCAATATGCATTAAACCAAAATTTGACCGGTGCAAAAGTATGGGCACCTCAACAGAAAAGTGACATTAATATTTAGTAGATCCTCCTTTTGCAAAGATAACAGCCTCTAGTCGCTTCCTGTAGCTTTTAATCAGTTCCTGGATCCTGGATAAAGGTATTTTGGACAAACAATTCAAGTTCAGTTAAGTTAGATGGTCGCCGAGCATGGACAGCCCGCTTCAAATCATCCCACAGATGTTCAATGATATTCAGGTCTGGGGACTGGGATGGCCATTCCAGAACATTGTAATTGTTCCTCTGCATGAATGCCTGAGTTGATTTGGAGCAGTGTTTTGGATCATTGTCTTGCTGAAATATCCATCCCCGGCGTAACTTCAACTTCGTCACTGATTCTTGAACATTATTCTCAAGAATCTGCTGATACTGAGTGGAATCCATGCGACCCTCAACTTTAACAAGATTCCCGATGCCGGCATTGGCCACACAGCCCCAAAGCATGATGGAACCTCCACCAAATTTTACAGTGGGTAGCATGTGTTTTTCTTGGAATGCTGTTTCTTTTTGGACGCCATGCATAACGCCTTTTTTTTATAACCAAACAACTCAATTTTTGTTTCCAAAATGAAGCTGCCTTGTCCAAATGTGCTTTTTCATACCTCAGACAACTCTATTTGTGGCGTACGTGCAGAAACGGCTTCTTTCTCATCACTCTCCCATACAGCTTCTCCTTGTGCAAAGTGCGCTGTATAGTTGACCGATGCACAGTGACACCATCTGCAGCAAGATGATGCTGCAGCTCTTTGGAGGTGGTCTGTGGATTGTCCTTGACTGTTCTCACCATTCTTCTTCTCTGCCTTTCTGATATTTTTCTTGGCCTGCCACTTCTGGGCTTAACAAGAACTGTCCCTGTGGTCTTCCATTTCCTTACTATGTTCCTCACAGTGGAAACTGACAGGTTAAATCTCTGAGACAACGTTTTGTATCCTTCCCCTGAACAACTATGTTGAACAATCTTTGTTTTCAGATCATTTGAGAGCGGGCTGTCCATGTTCAGCGACCATCAAACTTAACTGAACTTGAATTGTTTTGTAGAAAGAAATGGTCCAAAATACCTTCATCCAGGATCCAGGAACTGATTAAAAGCTACAGGAAGCGACTAGAGGCTGTTATCTTTGCAAAAGGAGGATGTACTAAATTTTAATGTCACTTTTCTGTTGAGGTGCCCATACTTTTGCACCGGTCAAATTTTGGTTTAATGCATATTGCGCATTTTCTGTTAGTACAATAAACCTCATTTCAATCCTGAAATATTACTGTGTCCATCAGTTATTAGATATATCAAACTGAAATGGTTGTTATAAACACCAAAATATTTAGAACTAAAAATGATTAAGATTAATAGGGGTGCCCAAACTTTTTCATAGGACTGTACAAACTCCTTGCAGATGTCCTTGGCAGGATTTGAACCCAAGATTGCAGTGAGCCACTTATTGCAGAAAATCAGCTGAAAATCAGTTACATTCATGGCAGTGAAGCTGTTTTGGCAGCAAGCACATGGATTTCCGCAAGCCTCATTCAGTAGAAATCTACTGGAAGTGGATCCGCCCTCACCGGGGTTATTGCCACATATGGCTGGTATTCTAGGCCAGGTGCATCTTATCTCTGCAGAAGAGCCAAGTGTTTGCTTTTCTTTCAGTTCCAAAATGCAAAGATTAATATTCATATCATGGCGAGCCGGACCCCCCCCCTCCCCCCTCCTCATTCTGTATCTGCCCTTAGTCAGATACTAGTAGTGTTGCACAGCATTACACTGCTGAAAGACATATAACACGTGTGTGATCTCAGTAGACCAGCCAAGTGTAAGAAATAGTGAAAATGATATTTTTCTCATTAAGTGCAACTCTCATTTCAGGAAATGTTATGTGCATACATGACAAGTAACACTATGTCTGGTCATTATATTGCTTATATCAGTTTCCATTCAGTTTGATATACCTGTATTTTATATTTCTCTCTGAACTGGTGGCTGGAGACTAGTTACCATATAATGCACACAGTGAGCAGAGGAGAATCTGCTCTATAACTGTGTTTTTCAATCTCAGGATCATGCAGGACATATAAAGAGATGTACTGACATGTGCCGAGGTGAATAAAGTGCTTTGGTTGTAATACATTTCCATCTTCAACATCAGATGAAATCCATCTTTCTTAAGTCTCCGCACCTGCACCCCTCTCCATAGACTTTTATAGAGTCATGTGATCCACAATCTATCTCAAGACACTCAGAGCTGTCATTTGTCCAAGGACATTTTATCAGAATGAGGGGGGAAGGGAACAGATAGGATCAGATCCATGATAAGATATATAACAAAGTTTCCTGCAATTCAACATGCGATTGATTTATGTCCAATTTGTTGACACAACAGGGTCTTTTGAAGGCTGGAAATCCAGGGAGAAATCACCACTGATAGCCTCCAGTTTTGGTTTCCCCCCCAGACTGAGCCCCCCTTAGCGGCAATCACATTAGACTATGATGGTTTATGTTAGTGATATTCCACCAACAATCGTATTCTACGGTAATAAAATCTTTTTGGCCAATATCTTATAAAATTTCATTGTAAACTATTATCAAAATCGTTCCCTTAAAGGGGTTATCCAGAGTGTGTTTAAATAGTTCCTCCCCCTATTTGGACAGTACCTTGGGTTCCCGTCAGATTCCGACCCTGGGTTACAGGATCACAACTAGCGGCCTAAGTCGATATCTGTATTACGGAGGGCAAAGGGATTTAGTTTTCTCTTTGGGTCATTCCCTTCATTTTTAGTCATTGGCAAAAATAAACTATTAGGGCTAGTTCACATGGGGGCAAGGAGGTGGATTTTGGCAGTGGATTTCGCCTCAAAATCCGCCTCCATACAATGGTGGTTTATGGAGACCACTAGCGTTCTTTTTTCCGCTATCGGCAACAGGCAAAAAAAAAGAAGCGAGCTGCCTTTTCTTCTGGTGGCAGTAACCTCCGGCATCGGCCCATTCATTTGAGCCGACTCCGGAGGGGGAAGCGACGGTCGTGGCAGGCGGGTTTTGACCCGAGAATGGCGCGGCTCCCCGCGTCACTCCCGGTGCCAAAATCCGCCCCAGCGATCCCCGTGTTAACACTTCTATTTTTTAAAGCATTCTTACTAGAGATCAGCGAGTAGTATTCGATTGAGTAGGTATTCGAAATACTCGTACTTGATCAAGTACCACTCGCTGATCGAATGGAAAAATTCGATGCAGAACCAGTGTTGATTGGCCGAATGCTATACAGTCGGCCAATCAACGCTGGTTCTTCTCCTACCTTTAGAAGTCTTTTCCTGCGGCGTTTTCCGGCTCTGAATTCAATCTGCTATGCATTGGGCCTGGGCACAGCTGACTGCGCATGCCCGCGCTACAAGAAAATGGCCGCTTTGACTGTAAGCGGCCATTTTCTTGTAGTGCGAGCATGCGCCGTCTCTGCCCAGGCCCGATGCCTAGCAGAGTGAATTCATTGCCGGATGACAACGCGGGGACACTGCACGGAGAAGACATCTCAGAGAATCCAGCCCGACCCTCACTCGTGGACTTGGTAAGTTCAGTT
Source organism: Leptodactylus fuscus (assembly GCF_031893055.1). NCBI lineage: Eukaryota > Metazoa > Chordata > Amphibia > Anura > Leptodactylidae > Leptodactylus > Leptodactylus fuscus. The sequence continues at coordinate 71,423,135 of NC_134273.1, read as the reverse complement.
TGATCGAATGTTGCCTACCCCTGAAACGAGCATGTTTCCCCCATAGAGTATAATAGGGTTCGATATTCAATTTGAGTAGTCGAATATTGAGGGGCTACTCGAAACGAATATCAAATATCGAGTATTTAACTACTCGCTCATCTCTAATTCTTACCATGTAGCCTAAATCTTTTGCACAGTACTGTATATAAAGTAGATGTAATTGTGTAATGTATATTGTGCAGAGTATTATAAGCTCCAGAGCAGATCTTCACGTCTGTAGTACATTTCCTTCCCTGTCTTTAATCCTCTAAACAGATTCCGTGAATACAAAGGCTCTTGTCTTGGGCGAAACTTAGAAACAAAGTCTAGAAACCAGCCGGGTCATAAAGTGAGCTTTGGTGTTAGAGATTAGAGCTCATACGTATGTTAATGTTTGCATTGTTTAGAGTTAAAAGCTCTCTCGACAAGTCACCCGCCCCGTCCTCTAATCACATCCAATGTAACTTCTGTAGGGTCGGAATTTCAAGAATCCCAAACTAGCAGAACTGTCATCGACTGTTGTTATCAAACAGATTAGAGGTGAATGTTCTGCCCACCTCGCCACAACACGTTTCCCTCAGCCGGGCTCATGAATGTTCTGTTTGGGAGAAGGAATGACTAAAAGCTGCGATAACGTTAAAAAAACGGTACTATATATAGATCAATGAGAAAGTGGAGCCATAACTAGTGCAGAGCTGTAACTGGGCAATCCTTCACCCAGGGCGAAGGGTCAGTTCAGTGGCCAACTCTGTATCTACATACCTTGGCATTTTAGTATAGGTATAATTGAAGCAGTGAAAGCTCCGGAATACGTGAAAAACCGTGACGCGGAATTTCCTACAACGCTTTTTCGCTGCTACTTTCATAGGAAATGTGAAAATAAAGCCAAGATAGTGAAGTTGGCCACAAAAAAAAAAAAAAAAAATCACATTAAAATTAGCCCAAAAATATTTCTACATATATAAATACAAAGGGGGGGGGGGGAATCGAATTATATTGGGAATATAAAGATGATCGTGGGAATATAATTGAAGGCTGAGATCTTAACCACGTACGTCTCCGAAGCAATAACTTGGCAGAGGATATGTGATGTCGGTAAGTTTATAGTAATGTTCTTACTCAAGAGAAAACCAGGGATGTGATTGGTCTCCAACAAACTAAAATGGCCACCGTGACATGCCTTGTGGTAAATTATTGTTTACAAGCAAACAAGCGGCAACACATGTGATAAGTGGCTCCAGATTCCGCTAATCCCGTCTTTATCCATCACATCTTTGCTTATGCTTAAGGAAATCTATTTTTGGATTAAATTGTTCTCATGTTCTCTCCAAATGGATAACTGGATGTCCTTTGCCAGGGCTGAGTCACGAGGTTGTGTACGTGATCTGGGGTCGCTTTAAGGGAAAGACAAGTGACCCAGCAGGCAGCGGTACTAAACAACGAAGCACCGCTGTCTGGACTGTGGTTAGGAAAATATCCGTAATCTGACGACCGCCATCCTTCAGATTTTTCTTGTTTTATGGTTCATTTACAAATTCCACTCAAGGACTGATGGTAATATTTAATTTATGGTCACAAAGACAACAAGCAGGGCTGAGTCACCATTTTATACCTCAACAGCTAGTTTGAGGATGAATGTATCCATATGTCCATGCAGTGGTGTAGCTAGGAATGGTGGGGCCCCATGACGAACTTTTGACATGAGCCATCTTCAATGATGGAAGAGACGTCACTTGAGCCGGGGCTCACATAAAGACGCAAGCTCCGTGCAACATCACACAAGTAGGCCAGAAGCCTTCTGGAGCCAGGAGAGGTAAGTAACAGTGTTTTTTATGTTCCTTCAACTCCCCTAGTCCTCCGATCATTATACTCAGGGGTTTGAAAAGACCCCTGAGTATAATGATAGTGGTGTTTGTGGGGTTTGGGGGCCCACGACCACATTTACCGATCCCGATTTCTTTCCCTCCGCAGAAGGGGAAGCACCGGTGTCTGTGAGCAGCAGCCAGGATCCGTAAGTAAATAGGGCCTGTTATCTGCTGGAGTTACTCCAGTAGGTAATGGTATATCAAAAAAAAAAATTTAAAAATCCACAGCGGTAGCGGCTGCCACCAGGCCCCCTTGATGTCCCGGGCCTTGTTGCAACCACTAATACTTACCACGGTAGTTACACCCCTGTGTCCATGTCCAATAGACACAATATCCATTTGCAAGGTAGAGTTTTCTATGCATGTTCTGTGACATGTGCAGAGGTCATTTCACAAAGGGGTGAGTATCAATTATCACGGAGGTTTCCTACCTTTACTACTACCAAGGTCAAGGTAACTGGCTCGTAGTTTCCAGCTTCTTCTCTGCTACCCTTCTGATGCATGGGTACAACATTGACTATTCTCTGGTTTTTGGGAACTCACTTGTTAGGAGGGACTGGTTACCCAAGATAGTTAGAGGAGCAGCAAGCACAGATGAGAGTTCTTGAAGGACTTTGGGGTGGACGCCATCTGGACCCATTGCCTTGGTTGGATAAGAATAATAGCACAGTTGCTCAATATCACGTGTATAGCCACATATATTCCGTCCACCGAACAATTAGAGGAATTGGGGGCTCAAAAAGACACCAACAGAAGTCCTAAAGGGTCACCCAATTGTGTTTTCCCACCTCACACAATCTCACTTATACTATAACTCAGAAAGAAACCTTGGTTCAGTGTTCTGGGCATCTGTATGAATAGTTAATAAATAGTAAGAAATTCACAGCAAGATGAAAACTATTGCTTTGGACCCCTGCCATAAATCGAAGAGCGCCCAAGGCTGTGACTTATTCTGCATATCCCATAGACTGCCCTTGCCTATGACAATAAATGGTTAAGAGGCAGCGAATTCCCATGGATGTCAGGAATTTTTATTTCCGTGAGCAAAGAAATATAAAATAAGAACATGAGAACTCACCTTCTGTATATTTATCTCAGGAGAGCCAAATAATCCCGATACACTACTCTGTGGTTAGAACAGTAAAGCCAGACGTGCTCAGCGACAATGGCTGGGATATGTGGATTCATAAGGACAATGGGGCATGGATTAAAGAGGGTGTCCAGGCAAAAGAGCACTGCGGACATGCGTAGTGGGAGCAGTCGGCCATTTTCCTGTGGCCGAACAGGAGACAAGAGGCGGAGAACAAGAACAAGACGGCACTGGATAGTTTTCTCGCAGCATAGGGGGCGCCCTGAGTGCTGCGAGAACACTCATTACCATAATGAAGAAAATGGGATATCTACCAAACGTTGGTGCAGAGAAGACTTCTAAGGATAGAAGAAAAATAGCCTTTCTTAAGGCTATTCCAACGTGGGTTTAGCTTAAAACAGGATTCTAATGATAGAATCCCTTTAAGCAGGGGCGTAACTACTGGGTTAGCAGCTGTAGTGGCTGCCACAGGACCCGGGACATTAGGAGGCCTAGCGACAGCCACTACCGCTGCTTTTTTTTGGGGGGGGTTAATAGGCCATTACTCCAGCCAGTAACAGGCCATATTTACTTACCAATCAGGGGCCAGGATTCGTAAGCGACGCCGTGGGCCCCACAAACACTATAATTATACTCGGGGTCTTTTCACACCCCCCAAGTATAATGATTGGAGGCCCAGGAGAGGTACGCAAACATAGAAAAAACAGCGTTACTTACCTCTCCTGGCAGGCTTCGGGCCTACTTCAGTGACGTCCCTGATGTCACATGACCGGGCCTGTGTCCTTTTGTGTTGCGACGCAGGTCCCTGGGTCACATAATGTCTCGGACGTCATTGAAGATGGCCACCATCAGCGGGGAGTGCAGCAGAGCCAGAGATAGGTAAGTAACAGTGTTTTTTATGTTTGTATCCTCCCCTGGGTATCCGATCATTATACTCTGGGGTCTGAAAGGACCCCAAAGTATAATAATTGTTCAGGGGTGTCCACAATAGAGCATAATACTGTGTGCAGGGGCCACTATGGGGCATCATACTGTGTGCAGGGGCCACTATGGTTTATAGTACTGTTTGCAGGGGCCACTATGGGGGATAATAGTATGTGAATGAATGCGGGAGGGGGGGGTAGGGTCGGTCAGTCAGGGTCTTCGTCATTGGTCGGGGGGGTCCAGAAGTTCGCCACAGAGCCCCGCCATTCCAAGTTACGTCACTGCCTTTAAGATATCATGTCCTGATGTATACCGACATGCATGGGAAACGCTCTCGCCAATAATATTGATGTGGATTTTCTGGTTCTACCGTATAATTACCGTGTCTGTCCAAATATCCCTGACATAATACAATATATAAAACTGCTGAATCCGTGGGAAATCCTCATGTAATGCAGGACTTGACTAGACAGATAGGTTATAAATATAATAATGCAAAAAATAATATATAAATTATGAATTTAATAGTTTGTGTCCAACAACTCTCTGTAAATATAGCTTAGGCACAACTTTATTGAAATCAGGTTTCTTCTGTCTCCAAGTTCTCCTCTGTAGGGCAAGAAAAGCAATAAAGTGCAGCTGCCAATAATAACCGTGTCCTAGATACTGGCCCGAAAAATAAACCCTGAATAAAGCCTGTGTACTCCTGCCCTGGACAATCTGCTGGGGTAAGGCTAAACCAGATCACAACAGTTTATACAATTTTTAATTAATTTTGTGTTTCTTTTAGAAGTTGAAGCCTTTGACCCAGTCCCAGCAATGTCTTACATAGCTCAGAATGCCGATCCATTACTGGAGGGAGGAATCCGGCCAATAACTCGCTGTCCGATGACTCGGGCGCTTTATAATCCACAAATGCTTTGCCCAGTTTTGTTGGACTAGGAAGAGATTTTCCTAAGCTGCATTTAACGTAATATTACAGAGAAAAATCAGCGATAAGCGACCTGTAAATAAACGTAAAAATTGTAAAAAAAATACCGTAACACCAAAAAAATAAATAAACCGTTATACTGCATGTTATAAACGAGATTACCCATGTAGTGACCAGACACATTTTCAGGGGTTTTTTAGGTTGATTGTTGTGTCTTTATTTTGATATTTTTATTTTTGCATTTTTTTATTTTTATTTTTTTTAGTATCCTGAAAATCTAAAAAGGAAAGGGGGAGAAAAACATGTCCGTTTTTCACATTGCTACAGAACTCGAAAATGAATATCGCTACGTTAAAAATGAGCACACCATTGTTTCTTTTGTGCAATTCTCACATGACCCCCTTCCCATCGAAAAAAGTAAAGTTAAATCCAAAATGGCGGCTTTGCAGCAAACTCCTGCCTTTGTCTTCCAGTGAATCAAAATGAGTGCAAACAAGCGATATGAACTATTCGTAAGAATTTACACAAAATCCATCCGCTCCCTGACGGTTTACCTAGAACGATTAACAATGAGGATAATGCAAATAGTACAATGTGATAAATCCTACAGCAAGTAGTGACGTTTTTGTTGCGATCATGTACAGAAGCAGTGACCATATATAACCAGTAACCACTGGGCAGTAGCCTTGATAAGATTATGTTGGTCTTAAAGGAGCAAAGCACATTATTATTAAACTTGTAAGACATAAATATTAGAATATACTTTCTATGGACAGTCACTCTGCAAACAAATCATGTACGATTGCTCGGAATGATTGCTCCATCTAGTGGCTGTTATTGGGTTTATGCATATAAATTCAAATCAGACGGATTACTTATTAGTCATGTTTGCTTCTTTGTTTTTAGGGCTCGTTCCCACGATGTTACGCGGCGCTCATTCTGACACGTAAACATGTGTCAGAGTCAGCGCTTCAAAACAGAATTCCATTGACTTCAATGGGTTCCGTCTTGAAATCAATGGGAGGCTTTTTAACCCAATGATTTCAATGTGTTACGCGCGTTAAACGGAACCCATTGAAGACAATGGGATTCTGTTTTGAAGCGCTGACTCTGATACGTGTTTACGTGTCAGAATGAGCACCGCGTAACATCATGGGAACGAACGCTTAGTGTATGAATTCTCATTTATATCAAATTAAGAATTTTTTTTTTAAAAAAAGGTGATTTATACCTTATCAATAATCAAGTATGGCATATTTAGAAACTGTGAGGGAATGCTTTACAACAGGGATAGGAAGTGCCATACTCCCACCCCCTTCCCTCAATTCACACTTGACAAATCGATAAGTAACTTGTGTCTTGTACTGTTCCGGTGTGTTGAGAAGGCTACTGCGGTGAAATAGAATACATCTTTGCATGACTCCTCATATCTTGCGGTTTTTAGAGATTATTTTATTTTACTTGGGCTCTGGAACCCTATAACTTGCATCAGTGAATAGTGGGATTACAGACTCTGCAGACACCTCAATACCAAATAAACCTCTGTTTAGATTGTCTTGATTTCATACCAGTTCAGAGTCAGACTTGAAGGAAAAACATTTGTCTTCAGAGCGTTTAGACTTGTACCAAAAATCAAAGACTATCTTCCTGTGAGCCGCACCAAGTCTGAGTAATCCATATCCGGGATCCATCCTGGTCTCTAAAGCAGAATTGTACATTGGATGGAGGAGCTTCGGAGTTAACAACATGGCCGCTATCACAAAACCATCCAGGCATTGAACCGCTCTGACAACTTCCTTGTTCTTATTTACTGGATGTAGAAAATTTCTTTGTGGCTTCACAATTTTATGTTCCGGGAAGTTGGAGTTTTGTTTTTTGTTTTGTTTTTTCTCGTCTCCCACTTTTTTGATAATCTTATCAGCAGCTGGGTTTAGCACAAGCCTTCCATCAAAGGAAATAGCGCGTCTTTGATACTCTGTGCCAATGCTTTAGCCACAAAGCCCTTCTTTAAAATCCAATATATTGTCATTCCACAGATAGGACTGCTATGTAAACTCAGACATCTGAAGGACCGGCAAGGAAACCAGCGGCCATCTTTTCTGGCCTTCAAGTTCATTGAGCCAGATGTAAATGGCTCTGGCCATACTCGTTTAAGAAATATGAGGCACCGGTAATGGGTTACCTTCACAGTTTATTTAAGCAATCCATCAGTTCTCTTGTCCTGGAGTTGATGGGACAAGTCTACAGGGAGAGACATCTTCTTGGCTACCTCTGCAATTTGGGCATTGCGTCTAAGTATTTCATCCCAGATGTCCATGTCCCTGTTTTTGGGATAAGATCACATAGTTTTGTACAGTACATTATTTATAACATTTGATTTTATATGACCCTAGGTTCTGTATAACGTGACTGATAGAACGCAAAGCCACATGATATAGTTGTGTTATTTCATTTGGTGTAATGCAGACATGATCCCACATTATGTGAATGCGGACTGAGTTAACCCCTTGTTAGGTGTTAGGAGTTCTGTCACTACAAGGGGCTGATAACACTATGATGGACAGGCCCTGGCATTAACATGATCACCAACAGTGGAGACAAAGGGGGGAGAAGAAGGCAAGAGGCTTTCTTCAGACACGATCAAGTTTCTGCTATGGTGCCAGCCTGAAAAGGAGAAGGCAGAAGGATGCTGAGAGATGGAGAGTTGTAAGAAGCCTCTTCTTCTTCATCAAGTATGACAGCACCACAGGTGGCCCAATGGGGTTACGTGACTGCAACCTGACTGTGTGTTGGGCACTTTAGCACAATGGAATGGGAGATTTTAGTTTTGTTGTTGCCTGGTCCCTGATGAAACCTTTAAGCTCTTCTGAGAGGTTTGCTGTTCATCTTACAGTACTTTAGTTGTACAAGAGTTGCACAAGGGTTTATAATACCGTACAAAACCAAGAATTCCTTATAGCACATGGGACACTTTATCTGACCCAAGACTTGGGTAGTAGGACTTGTCATTCTATACACACACTTATCGATACCGATCACCGAATTAGATGAGTTTTTCCACTAACCTCAATTATTTCCTATCCACAGAAGTGGAGAGTGTGTGTGTGTGTGTGTGTGTGTGTGTGTGTGTGTGTGTGTGTGTGTGTGTATATTACATACACACAGTTAAAAGGGAAAACTAAATGTACAGACACAAGCTGCATTATATTAAATAAATCATATTAAAAAATTTCAGATGACAAATGTAAGGACAAGTTCCCATGCTGTAGAAGAACTCACATTTTTGTGCAGACGTTCACTTTATTTTTGTACATTAACTATTTCTAAAACTGCACTGCTGGACCAGACCAGAGTTGGAAAAATTCTCGCAGTGGGTCAAATATTTTCAGATCTATGTAAAACATAATTTTATCCAATCCCAATATTCCAGTACATCAATCCACTTTATAATATAACACAAGACCACCCCAGGATATGTGACACAGTGTATGTGTATCTAGATAAGCAAAAACTGCTCAAGGAAGAAACTAAAAGGAGAAGCTTCTCTAGAGTCCTTCCAGGATCTTACACACCGATTTTGATGTATTTTGTTTATTAGCTATTGTACAAGTGGGGGATAGAGAAGTCAGTACAGAAAATAATGGTGTTCTTAAAGGGGCTCTATCATTGGAAAAAGTCATTTTTAACTACCGTATATACTCGAGTATAAGCCGTCCCGAATATAAGCTGAGGCCTCTAATTTTACCACAAAAAAACTGGGAAAACTTATTGACTCGAGTATAAGCCGAGGGGGGGAAATGCAGCAGCTACTGGAAAATTTCACAAATTAAAATGGTCGGAGTTTTTGGGTGCAGTAGTTGCTGGGGAAGGGGAGGGGGTGTTTTGGTTGTCTGTCTGCCCCTTCCCTGAGCTTGAGGACTGAGTTTTTTTTCCCCCACTTGGAATTCAGCCTGGCTGACTATAGGGTATCTGAAGTGCTCCTATTAACCCCTTCCTGACGGAACAGGAGCACTGCAGATCCCCTATATTCAGTAGACCGGGCACTGTCAGACACAGGGATACCTAATGTGTTTGTGTTTCACAGTCATTTTCTACTTTTATATGTATTCTAGGGAAAGGAGGGATTTACAACTTTTATTTACTTTATTTTTGTATTATATTTTTTTAAAGCTTTTTTTTTTTTTCTCACCATTCTATATATTACTATTGCTTGACTTGAGTATAAGCCGAGGGAGGGTTTTTCAGCACAAAAGCTGTGCTGGAAAATTCGGCTTATATTTGAGTATATACGTTAAGCACATCCTTGCAAAACCTTTAGAAGTCTATTCCACACCTACCTTTTGTATATAAATTGCCTCAGTAGATTTTGAATAAGTCCGTTTTTATTCAAATGCTAATTAGTAGAGATGAGCGAATAGTATTCGATTGAATGCCTCCATTTGCATAGTTATTGGTGTACTCGGTCAAATACCATGCAGAGACGTGGGAAATATTTTATTCCCCTCCAACCTTCCCTGGGCGCTTTTTTTTTTTTTTTTTTTTTTTTACACCAATATCTATGGAGAAGAGGTATTTGATCGAGTATACTCGCTCATCTCTACTAATTAGGTTCTCTGTGCACCCTGGAAGTCTCTTCATGCACTGTCTTCTGTATATACAGCACAAGCTGCTGCTTCCTCCTTCTCCCTGCTGGCTGACAATTTCCTGTGCACCAGAAGGCTCATTAGCATGTGACTTATTCAAACACTACTGAGGCGATTTACATACTAAAGGTAGGTATGGAATAGCTTTTCTAAAGGCTATGCAAGGATGTGATTAGTTAAAAGTGACTTTTTCCAATGATAGAGCCCCTTTAACTTTCTAATTTTTTCATTCTTGTGAACAGTAAATATTTCAGCAGATAAAACTGTTCAGTGTGAACTTGGTGCACATGGTGATGTATGCTTAAGAATAAAGTGTCTGGCAGGTATGTGACCAACAACATAAAAACTTACCTGACTCAGTAAGATTTGCATTGCCAGGAATCACTACCTCAGTAGTGTCCATTACACACTGAAGTCTAAGTAATAGAAGTCCACATAATGTACTGTATATTTCAAGATGGCCACACGAATCATCTATCAGTCAATCCACCCATACACAGGCTTTACACTTCACTCCACCAAATATGCATAGCTTCTGACCAGAGATGTGGAGTTGGCGCCAATTTGGGGTGGATTTGGAAAAAATTATTACTCCGGCTTCAAAATACAATGATTAATTACTTTTAATTCTATGGTACAATTATTAGTAGTGAATGAATAATTAGATACATAGTTACTGCCATACTAATACAGTCACTGACGTTTTGATGAATTGGAGGAGCTTCATAGTTTTGACTGACCAGGTCAACCCTTTATGAAGGAGTCAGAGTAGAGATGTAGAAAAACAGAGGAATCAAAGTCAGGTTGTGGAAAAACAGAGTTGTCAGAGTTGCAGGCTTGACCTATCAACTCCACAACTTTGGTGCTGAATGATGGTTCAGTGGTTAGCAGTGTTGCCTTGCAGTGCTGGAGCCCTGGGTTCGAATCCAACCAAGGAAAACATCTACAAGGATTTTTAATGGGTTTTCTCTGGGTACTCTGGTTTCCTCCCACACTCCAAAGACATATTGATAGGGAATTTAGATTGTGAGCCCTATATAGGACAGTGTTTATACCTGTAAATTACTACAGAATATGATGGTGTTATATCGGCAAAATAAATAAGGGAAAGAAAGCAGCTGTTAGATTCCTCCAGTGGTGGCTTATTACCCCTGAGAACAAAAGGATCAGAGCATATACAACTAACTGGCTGACCCTTCTCACTACGTCCGGGGAATAGCAGGACATGACCCCCACAATTAGACAGAGAGAGGGTTCAGTCAACATTAACCTAGTGTCTAAAGTCAGTTTAAAGGGATTCTACCATTAAAAACTTTTTTTTCTCGTTGCTATTCTTCTCCTACCTTTAGATGTCTTCTTCGCACCGCCGTTTGGTTAAAATTCCATTTTCCGTTGGTATGCAAATGAGTTCTCTCACAGCACTGGGGGTACAGAGTACAGAGCGTACTGCGCATGCTCACGCAAGCGGCCACAAAAACATGACCGCCGGCGTGTGCATTCGGCTCTGCCTGTGGCCCGATGGCAGAGTCGCCTGTGCAAGTGTACAAGTGTGACCCCCAGCGCCGGAAGAAGACGCATGAAGACGACGTTCCAGAAGAAGATGGAGGAGGCGCTGGAGAGTTCTCTTGCAGCACTGGGGACACCCCCAGTGCTGTTTGAGTGCCGTGGCCCGCCCCCAGTGCTGCAAGTTAACTCATTTGCATAACGACAAAAACGGAATTTTAACCGAACAGCGGGGCGAAGACAACATCTAAAGGTAGGAGAAGAATAGCCTTTCTTAAGGCTATTCCGACGTGGCAATGAGAAAAAAAAAGCTTTTAATGGTAGAATCCCTTTAAAGAAATTATCCAGGCCAAAAAATTATTTTTAAAATAGTCCGAGAGAGGTGAAAAATAAAAAATATATCTTAATTTGCCTGTCCCCAGTGTCCTTCCAGCACATCACTGCTGATTGTAACATCCCAGATTTCTATCAATGAATGGCTTCGGTGGTCAAGTGTGGGAAGAACCAGGCTGGGAGACACCAGAGCAAGGACAGTATGATTTTTTTTTTTTTTCTCCTCCCCTGGCCTATTTAAAATATAAAATTTTTGCTCGGACAACTCCTTGAACACTTTATAAAATTATTATAAAAAAAATAAAAAATTCTGCATGGACATGAAAGAAAGGCTCCAGAAGACACAACAGAGAGGATTTACACAGATCCCATTTATTGCATTACTCAGTGCATGCCTTTGTGTTTCCTAGTCCAATGTTAAAACATACAGTATCCAGTTAATGCCCTCAGGTTTACAATAAATGGCCTATGACCCTGCTCCATGATCTTCTGCTTAACAGCATAAAAGTCATTAATTTTAACTATTAATTTTAAGTTAATAGGTTATAATAAATCACATGGAAAGTATCTGAAAAAGACACCGACATCTGCACATGGGACGTGTAAATCTGTTACATAAAAAATTAGAGACAGAAAGCATCAGTCTAGACATAGTCAGTGGAATACCAGGATCCTACGCCTGCCTGCCTTTCAGGGATACCGCCCGAGATCTCGGAGATTTGCGTAGCCTGCTTAGCAGACATTACAACCTGGCCATAGCCATTCGGTGATATTTCCACGGTGGAATCCCTGTCGTGCTTTTGGCATCAAGAAACATAATAAATCCTAGAATTAAGTGCATCTCGTCCATTTTCTTCTGCGTTATCTCAAAATAGAACCTGAGATTAATTTAAAATGATAAAAAATAAAGGACGTGTTTTACTGCAGTCACAAGAAACAACCTCTAGTCCCCGGCTACAGTGCAGTCAATGCTTAGAGAGGAAGCACAAGGAACAGGCCGGCGGGACCTTCCCTTAGTCCTTAAGCAAAAAAAAAAAAAAACGACTATGGGATAGATCTTTCACTCCTTCTTGGATACCGGACACGTGTGTCACTAGCCAAGAAAGTCTGAGTAATTGATTTTTGCAGAGTTAATCAGATCTGCTGATTCGCACCTCATGGAGGACTTCATTGCACTTTAGTACAGTAGTGTTAATATTTACATTAACATATTAGACTCCAATTATTTAAAATTAGGCAAAATCTGCTAAGAAAACTAAGTCGTAGTTTTGTTTTTATTCCATGAGTTGGCTCCACATTAAAGGCTTTAAGATCCAAACTCAATGGTTTCATCTGTTATTGCCTTGAACTCATAGTTGCCCCGTCCATCCATGTGGAGGTAGTACTGCAAAAAAAGAGGGGAGGTCCGTGAGCAAACACATAGCCAAACATCTCATTTATCATAGGAGGCATCTAAAATGAACTCTAGCACAGAGGTCTGCGGTAATACTAGTAAAAACTGACAGCTGTACATTTCCCATTCAGCAGCTCCTAGAAGGTTATATAGTACACAGTCCAGGCCTATTAATGTGACCACCGCCAACGTTAAATAACCAATCGCAGAAGGCACGTGTCATCAGCCATCTGGGTGCACTCATCATTGTGGAAGGCACGATGGATCAACACAAGTATGCATCTATCCTTGCGGACCGTGTTCACCCCTACATGCGAATAGTTTTTCCTCAGGATGATGGCATCTACCAGCAGGACAATGAAGCTCGCTGTGTACGTGCGTGGTTGGAGGAGCACCAGGATGAGTTTACCTTACTCCCGTGGCCAGCAAATTCCCCAGACTTGAACCCAATCGAGAATCTGTGGGACCACCTCGATCGGGTTGTTCCCGCCATGGATGCTCAACTGCGTAACCTAGCGCAGCTGGCCACAGCTCTGGAGTCGGCATGGCTCAATATCTTAGTGACATCATCACAACATCCCCTCTCTTCCTGCACGTCTCGCAGCGGTCCGCTCTGCCAAAGGTGGTTGTTCTGGATTGTGACAGGTGGTCACATTAATGGGACTGGACCGTGTATAACATGCCAGCTATGTAGTACACAGACAGCTCTGGGCAGCAAGAGCTGTTGCTTGTAAGGATATGTTCATACACACCAATCTATCACCAATTTTACATCCAAAAATTCAGATGGGAAATCTGCAGCAAAATACCCTAGCAGCAAAGTCAATAAAATTTGATGTGACGCTTGCTAGAGAACTGTGGACATGAAGTTGTACCCCACAATCTGATACAGCCTGTCCTATCCCCTCTCCTCACTAGACAATACTAATAAAACATTAATAATGAACTAGAAATATCAAGGTGGCTCAGTGACAAATTCTTGATGGGCCTGCGACTGAGGAATGTGCATAAAACTGTATCCATAAGATATTTCAGTTAAAGCGTTAAAATAAATAAATAAATAAATAAATAAATATATATATATATATATATATATATATATATATCCCCATAGCGGGGGAAGGGGGTGTCGTCGTAGGGGTGTGTGGCCAAATTTCAGCACCGTCCGTTCGGCTTCTCCCACCACAGAAGCTACCACACCAAAAACCCTGGAAGGCAAATTTCCAGATGTAGCAGAGCTTATGCACAGCTGTAGCCCAGCAAAGTATGCCCCCCATATGCAGAGCTGTAAATTCACCTCAGTATACTGCGCATATGCAGAGATGTAGCAGAGCCAAGACGCGGGCGGATCACCAACAGCGATTGCATACATATACGCAGGTCATCGCCAACAACACGCAGACAAAGCTGCAGGCAGATGCTAGTACACATATATATATATATATATATATATATATATATATATATATATATATATATATATATATTGATGCACATAATCCATAATCCACGTAATGCACATAACTGTCTATAACTTGTATATACCTCATGGTGTTTCCACAGGGACTTTCTGTGTGACACAGTGAAGAGGGTTATTCCAACCTAGAGAAAAATAGGTCATATTAAAAATTAGACAACCAGCCAAAAAAAAAAAGAGAGGCTTTACTTAAACAAATAACTAAGGCTATGTTCACATCTGCATCAGTCTTCGACACAGATTTGTCAGAAACCATCAGAACAGAAAGTCCTGCTATTCTGACTTTTTTCACGCAGTAAAGAATGAACATCCAACAAACTCCATTAAAGTCAATGAGGGTCTCCTCGGGCTCCATTTAGTCAGCTTTAGTCAGGTCCTTGATAGACCAGATTGAATGAAACACTGACACGTGTGAGCCTATGGTAACGGTAGTCTCAAATATCTCCCACTAGCATTATCCAATGGTACTGATAAGGAAATCACTTTGCAGTATTGCGACCATTAGTGGGTCACCAGACCATGTGAGGAGACCACTGCTGATAGTGATTTGGTGGCAGTCGGCATGAAGTTGCCAATGAGAAGTGATGCCACTTGGGTGTAAAGTGGCCACTGTGAAGGATGTGACCATTACATCACCATGTCCACCATATTTCAATTGCTCCATGCTCCCAAAGAGTTACCTAACAAAGAAGTGCTGGTCTCTGCTAATACACAAGAAATGTTGGTTCTGCCAATCCCTGACCTGACTCAGTCACTGACCGACTAGGCATGTCCTTCTGCATCAGGTGACACCAGAAAGTAAAGGCGTGCAGGAACCTAGGCAGGGTCAGAACCAGATCAGCAAAGGAGAGCAGCACATTTTGTGTATTAGGCCTCCCATAGTGAGCCGTTCTCTTTTTTTTCTTTACCTTACGTCACAGTAAACTTAAGTGTGTGAACCAGTGCAAGGCAGCTGTAAGCACATAATGTGACATAGTTCTTTGTAAAACTCATTTATCAGACTGTACGTGGAATATGGTGAACAGTTTTGGACACCTGAGCAAAAAAAAGCTTCAATGGGATCAAAGATGGTGACCCAGTGTAATAAATGAAGAGTATGGACTACAGCACTGGTGAGAAATCAAAACTAGCAATCTAATATATATAAAATGTATCAAAGGTCAGGACGGATATATCTGGAAGTCTTTATTGAGAATAGAAATATTACATATTAGTCTAATTGTCACAGAGTCAGGGAAAAAAATGTCCCCTAAAATGAAGAAAACTGGCTTCTACCTCAAGGAGTATTTGCCTTCCTCGGGATAAACACTGCAGGATAATAGGCAGAACTGATCTCTTTTCATCCGTATAAGCTATGATACTACGAGAGCTGGAGATTAACCCTTTAAGGTTAGAAATGTATAACAAGCCCTCACAGAACCCAAAGCATAACCCCTGGTATTACACAACAGGTATGGTGCAAGATGGGGCTGAACAAAATAAAGTGGCACGGAAATCAAGACTAAACCTGACTAATATGAATAGTCAAAAAAGCTTAAACCGGGCAATGGAACATTCTGTGCATATAACAGTAGCAACGCAGCAAAATGTGCAATGTAAAAAAACAAAACGTAGCTTTCCCATAATGTGCGGTCTCCGTTCTACGAAGATGTTGAACATGCACTGAAATAATATTTGCTGTGCTGGTCAGACAACACCTGTTAGCAAAGTTTCTTGCCTAAATGTACATATGGTCACTTACCTTCCTGCAGTGGCTGTAAATGTAACCTTCCACATCCACACTGACCGCGCTCGTGCACTCATCCAAAATTGCAAACTGAGGCTTGTGGTAGAATAAACGTGCCATCTGAAACGTCAATAGAGCATTTTAGTGTCTCCTTTATGGGAGGGGCACAATGGGATTTTATTACGGATGGGAATTTACAGTATATATTACTGCAAGATCAGAATTAATCTGCCACAATAAGCTATATTGTGCGTTGTGTACCGGCTGTGAAAAGAAGAAACGGACCACATAAGGATGGCAGCCATGGTCTTGAATGAATCAGTCTGGACAACAAAAACGGACAGGAACAGGACCTGTCCTGACTTTTGTAGTCCAAGTGCTTACAGACATGAAAATAAATGGTCGTGTGCATGATACCATAGAAATGAATGGATCCATGTAGCGTCCAAAAAAAAAAAAAAAAAATCAGATAGTCCAATGACAAAAAAAATACAGTTGTGTCCATGGGGCTTTAGAATATCAGTGACAGTCTAACATCTGCGGTGGCTGTATGACCCTGCCTGCAATCCACCAGAGAAATGATATACGAATTTGAATCCATCTGTCCAAAAGTCTAGTTACTTCTCCAGGTAAGTGGAGGTATTGAAATGTGGCGTGCACACCTACCAAACTCCACAGTGTCTGTGGCAACCTGCAAATACACATAAAAGTACACATAAGACAGCTATACAGGGACATGACGCGTTACATACCGCCATCCGTTGCTTCTCTCCTCCGCTGAGAACATCCATCCAATCCTGGACACTGTCCCAGCCACCTTCACGGTCAAGAATTTGCCCCAATTGGACATTATCAAGATATTCCTTCAGTACCTGCGTTCAGGTGGGAACAAATACAAATGATTTTAGGTACACGCAAAGCTATGAAATCATACAAAGCCGTCGTCTTAGGAGGACTCAAAGACTCAACCAAGCGACATCAGTGGAAGGCTCTTACCTTATCGGATATGCCTTTGCGTTTCTGATCTTCTTGTGTATCTGGATAGATGACTTGGTCCCGTAACGTCCCGAGAGTCATATATGGTCTCTGTGTTATAGGGATTATAGACATGAAGTCATCTTACACATCTCAGACAATATTAAAGTAGATATGGAATAATAAAATGTGAATAAAACTTTACCTGAGGAACATAAAATAGTTTTCCCCGTTCAGGTTTTGTAAGCGATCCACCGAATAGCGGCCATAACTGTGAGAAATACAAAAATATGTTTTATTGATTTTAAATTAAAAGACATAGAAAACAGAGTACATTAAATCCCCATAAGGGAATGTTCACAAGTTGGAGAGAAATTTGGGGCTTTCTCCTCAAAAATTTTTGTAGCGATTCAGCCACAAAAATTGCACCAAGATCCCAGTGCGCTGAAAAGCAGGGGCCATAAGAGCCTCAAAAACAATAAGGGACAAATTTGGACCCTTTTTTATGAGGATTTTGAGCCGCTTGAAACCAGAAGACAATTGGATATAAACTCACCTCTCCTAATACACGGAACAGCGAACTCTTCCCACATCCATTTGGCCCACAGACAAGGACATTGGTGCCAGATCTCACCTGTACAAGACAAGAACTTGAATGTAATAATTCCATAGAACCGGGCACAAAGGTATTGTAATGGATTTATGTCATATTAAAATCCCCAAAAATGTAAATGATGGTATAACGGAGTACGGTACTTCTATAATGAAGGAGTATCAGGAGGGCCGCAGGGTGTAGCCCCGGCTGTGTGAGGAAACTCTAAAGCTTGCCATACACATTAGATGTACATCAGCCAAAGCTGCCCAATTCAGAGGATCAGTCAAACGTGTAATGTGTATTGGGGCCTTGTAACTCCTGGACTTATGGGAGAGAAGGAGATTTTTCATATTGGATTTCATTGTCTAACCCCTTTGTCCTAGAGACAGTAAGCTGCCATCAACTTTCTCCATTCTCCCCATTCAGAACATGGCTCGGCGAAGCCATGCAGACATGTGCATGACAGATCGAGAGTGATCATTGCTTTATTACCAGAAATTGCAATACGTACCGAAAACTAGTGAAAAAAAACCATTACAACAATTCCACAGCCTAAAGTTTCCTTTAGATGAATAGACAGGTAATACTTGGAAGAAAATGCAACAGTAGTCACCTCAAACGTAAGGTCTCGGATTAGAACATCTCCATTTGGTGTTGCTAGAGGAACATGCTCAAACCTAAAAGTGCAAGAAGCACATGACACTGTTAAAATACATACTTTGGAATACAGAATATGATTAAAATGTATACAATATAAAGAAAATGGTGTATATACTGTATAGATATAGGTCTCTGGGACATTATACTAATGGGGGCTGCTATGGCACTGAAGGAATTGTTATTTTACATAGGGGTCATTATATTACATGTGGGGCACTGAAGTGTGAGGGCCTTAAACTCCATTTATACGGGGTGCTCTGAGACACTTGTGGACCCCAGATCTGGTAACTACTGGGGGGCGGAATCAGAGACCAGACACAAACCCTTTATCCTATATTATGCTAATAATAGGAATAGGCAGTTCTGCAGACAGCAATTCCCAAATATAGTCATCTGTACCAAGAAAGGGTGATCTTATGCCTGTATACTATATAAAGAAGAGTAGCCAAGTGAGCAAGACCAATACTGCAATCCAGGTTACAGCTCAGTTTTACGTGACCATTAAAACCACCATGTAAGATTCGATATTGCATGTGCTGATTATGAAATATTGGCTTTTCCTGCCATAAAATGACTATGTGGTCACACTGCTTTACTCATAGAATTGCAGCCATGTAACCGTATTCAAGAAAAACAAAAAAAGAACCTCCAAGACGTACTTGATCATGTTGTCAACGTTGATAATTTTCCCACTTCCGGGTATTAAGGGAATACTGGGATGATTTTCTGTCTCTGTAATTTCAAAGGAAGTTTACCATCAATGCATTGTGTCTATACAGATGACGTCATGTATCAGTAGTGTAATGGGCACATCTCTACCTTTTTCCTGTTGAGAAACCATTGTCCGCTCATATTTCCCCTGATTTAGATCTTTCAGCACTTGCATAAGTTCTGTGATCCTGGCTGTGAATCTATAAAAGAGACATATTAGGATTACTTCTCATTCACACATCATTACAAGTAGCATCTACACTGTCCTACATTATAAAACCTGAGTTAGTACTAAATTGTACAAGAGGCAAAGAAAACGCAACAAAACAGTGTCAGTGGTGCGTTCCCATATCTGATCCACAGCAACTTCAGAATTTCTACTGAGAATGAATAAGTACAAAGACCAGGCAACGCATGTCTACCTCATTATGTCTATCCACATGCCAGGCATAGGGGCCACGTGACAATGACAAGACCACGACTACTACAAACAGATGATCTGCCTAGAGACGGACCCCCCAATGATCCAATATTGATGGCCCATCCTAAGCATAGGACATCAATGGGCTGACCGTGGAAAACTTCTTTGCTTGAGCCAAAGGTAAGGAAACCGCAGACCTAAACAGAAACTCTCCAGCCGAACAGATATAAACACTAGAGATGAGCGAATAGTATTCAAATCAAATACTACAGTATTCAAAATATTCGTACTCGATCAAATACTACTAGCTATTGACATTAAATATTCGATTCAGAGGCGGCGTTGATTGGCCAAATGCTATACAGTGTATAGCATTTGGCAAATCAACACTGGTTCTGCCGCAGGCTCGTCCTTGCTAGTTGGGAGAGCTGGCAGCTTGCTGTTACGAGGGAGATTACTTTTTATCAGCGCAACTGCAAGCGCTGTGCAGTTAAAGCACACGGACCCCATAGATTATAATGGGGTCCATACGCTTTAACTGCACAGCGCTCCTCCTAAACACTCTCCTCCTGCTATTCGTGGACTTGGTGACTCTGCTTTAGTCGTATAGTGGTTTCCCCTGAAACGAGCATTTTTTCCCATAGACTATAATGGGATTCGATATTCGATCAAGTAGTCGACTATTGAGGCTCTACTCGAAACGAATATCGAATCTCAAATATTTCACTGTTCGCGCATCCCTAATAACCACTAAAAAGGCATGGAGAAACAGAACTGAACACTGGACAGCCAAATTGCCAAGGCAACTGTAATCGCGAGACATCAGACAGCCCAATGTACATCTCTATAGGCATGAGGTCGGATTGGGCAGAAGACTATACCTAGGCATCCCCTTGAACCTATTAAGAGAATTTTTTTTTTTTTTTGTAGTACTGGGTATCCAAAATGTCTCCCCATAAGACCTTACCCCGATAGCCTTGTCATTTCACGTCCTGCTAATACAATCCTTCCAAGTGCTTGAGACATCCTTAGTAACATCCTTCCGCTCTGGTAGTAATCCTTTCAGAAAGATACAAGTAAATCATCAGACATAGAAAATCACAATGATGGAGAAGTCTCTATAATGACGATCTTCCTCTCACCTCCAGGAGCTCGGCATGGCTGCTGTTAAGATGTCGCGGGTGATTCAGTGTAAGGAATGGACGGCTGACAACCAGATAACCAACGACTGTTGCAAGATCTGCAAAATTTTTATGAAGTATATACAAGTATTTATTAAACTGGACACGCCTGGGACAGGTCAATATTCATGCAGCTAAGCAAATGAAGAAAAATCTAGAAATAAATTTGCCTTTGCAGTGAAACTAACATTGCAGATGTCTATCCATTCAGCATTGTGGTATATTATATGACTTCGTACAAATTAGGACTTACATTTGGCAATAATGTTGTCTACAAAGCCCATGGAAAACCGGAATAAGATAAATTTATGCAAGTGATCCACCTGTAGAAAACAAAGTAAAAGTAATCCGTTTATAAAGCAATTTACAATCTTAAGCCGCTGAGCTGAGCACACACAAGTGTACACAAAGCAAACATTAGGGAAACGCCTGTATTCTTGGCGTCGAGTCCACAGTATAAAATCTATAGCCAAGACTCCAAGTGCATTGTCAGTAAGCCATGTTTTACACACTACCACTGACCGATGATATTGCAATCGCTCTATATACACACGTCTATGTATGGGGCAATAATGAGGACAGGTCCTATACCTACCCTCAGTTTTGCGGCGTGGACTCCCCTAAGAAAGCGAATGGGTCAGTAGAGGTATGGGCAGCACATGGATATTATACATGTTCAACCATGGACCTGGCACATGCACACAGTCACGTCCATGTAGCCTAAACCTCAGGTTTCTGCCGTGGATTGTCATACTAATCACAGTGCTAATTGCCCAACACACTTTCAACAACGTTATCGGCTCCAAATTCTTCTGTGTGAACATACCCATAACTTAATAAAGGGGCTCTTGTGGTCAACAATAAAAAGTAACAAGATCTTGTAGAAAATGGAAATGCAAACACAATGAAAGTGAATCTAGAACCGATCAGTCACATGTAATACATTTAGCGAGTCTCTTACCAATTTGTTAAATGCAGAGTGAATAGTCAGCTTTTCCCTTTTGTTTCCATTATAGAAGGCAATTTCTTCACTATAAAAGGGAAAAAAAAATAGAAATAAATGGATAAGACCTCTGAAGGTAACCTATGGCATCTTCCACAAAGGAGTTGTCAATAGACGTTCTAAGTCCTATAAGGCTATGTTCACCCTACCGTTATTTGAGGTTCGTTGCTCTCATCCGTCACAGGTTGAAAGCAACGGACATTTAAAGGAGAGATTCACCCACTATATTAAAAACGTGCATACAAAAGTACACAAACATGACATAAAAAGGTGTCCGCCATGTTGTTGACATTGGAGCAATGAGAGACAGACACAGAGGGGCCTTCTTCTGTGTCCAATACTCTGCTATATTACCGAAATGTTGAACCCACATATTTGGGAAGAAACCACAATCTGATGTTTCCGAAATGCTGACAAGATCTTAACTCTTGCCCATTTTTCCTGCTTTCAATACAACTTTAGAAAGCGGCAATTCACTTGCTGTTTCTATCGACAGGTGTAATGGTCACGAGATAGTTAATGTTATTTATTTGTCCCGTGTGTGATTTTATCAGCAAGGATCACCAAGCATTGACATTCTCCATAAAGACTATTGACAAGCAGCGATTCCTTTCCGGACCGCTTTCATTGAAGCGCCCTATTTTTCATAATATGGAGACAAGAAGCCTTTACATGCTTATCTATAAGAATAGGGTTTCTTGGCAACAAAGATCTTGATTACCTATTGGTAATGAGCCGTGAGTTGACATATCTGTATTCGCCTTCATATCTCTGTTCGGTAACAGTCATTTTACCAATAGGTCTCCTGAGGCGTGTAAGGAAAAGTCCTGAGACAAGCAAATAAGCCATCATGCTTGCTGGCCCCTGGGAAAACAAAGCACCAGTAGGATCAATACAGGAGAGTGAACATGTGAGGAGGCTTATAACATAACACGGGGATTCTCATACCTGAGCTCCAATGGCACTTGTCAGCTTGAAGATGTACAAGACGATGTCCAAAAATGGCTGCAACACAGAAGGAAAGATCCAATTACAAGTTCAATATTAAATTTGGACATTTTTACTTACATGCTATAAAGATCATCATAACCACAAGGAAAAATAAAGATTAAACCGCTCACCAATATCTAAGGATAACAGATGATTATAAGTCTAGGCAGCTTATTTAAAGGGATGTGCAGTTAAAGACACTTATTCCCTATCCACAGGTCAGAGGATGAGGGTAAGTTCACATGGGGCTTTTTGGACCTGGACCTGAGGCAAAGGCCAGGTCCAAAATATGGGTAGCTGCGACGCTGCAGTGCACCAGCATCCAGTCACGCACTCCGCTCCGGATTAGGTCCAAATGAATGGGCTTAATCGGGAGGGAATGTCTTCAGGCCGAATCGCGAGGCGAATCCGCCTGTAAGAATGAGGATGTTGCTTCTTTTTTCTGGGAGCCGGAACAAATGACTCCCAGAAAAAAGAACTGACCGGCTCTCATTGATTTCAATGGGAGTCGTCTTTTTAGTCAGGATTTTGAGGCGGATACAGCCTCAAAATCCTGACCAAAAAACTCAGTGTGAACTTTCCCTAAGTGTTCAAATCGCTAGAGGGCTAATCACCTGGGTCCCCCAGTTATCAGGGGAACAGGGGACCAAAAGTCTCTAAAGATTCCACGTGAATGGACGACCATTATGCTTGTGTAAAGATTACAGTCCCAGCAATGGAGCGCTGGTCATGTGCATTGGTGCTCCGTTCACAAGGGCGACTTTCAGTCCTGTTCTCCTAATCACTGGGGGACCCAGCAGTTGTGCCCCCAGTGATCGGACATTTATCCCTTGTCCTGTGGTACAACGCCTTTATGAGAACGTAGCTTTCCCCTACTTTTATAGTACTACCTCAAGGTGGCAGCACTGAACAGCTAACAGGTAGAGATGAGCGAACAGTGTTCTATCGAACTCATGTTCGATCGGATATTAGGCTGTTCGGCATGTTCGAATCGAATCGAACACCGCGTGGAAAAGTGCGCCATTACTCGATTCCCCTCCCACCTTCCCTGGCGCCTTTTTTGCTCCAATAACAGCGCAGGGTAGGTGGGACAGGAACTACGACACCGGTGACGTTGAAAAAAGTAGGCAAAACCCATTGGCTGCCGAAAACATGTGACCTCTAATTTAAAAGAACAGCGACGCCCAGGTTCGCGTCATTCTGAGCTTGCAATTCACCGGGGACGGAGGTTTCCGTCCAGTTAGCTAGGGCTTAGATTCTGGGTAGGCAGGGACAGGCTAGGATAGGAAGGAGAAGACAACCAACAGCTCTTATAAGAGCTAAATTCCAGGGAGAAGCTTGTCAGTGTAACGTGGCACTGACGGGCTCAATCGCCGCAACCCAGCTTTCCACGGATCCTGAACGGAATACACTGACAGTATATTCCCGTATACCCGATATATACCCCCGATACCCGTTCCAACGGTGTGCCCCCCCCCACCTTCACCCCAGAAATACCCTGCAAGTCCCCTAGCAATAGAATTGGGGCTATATACACCCACTATTTTTGCTACTGCCATATAGTGCCATTGTCTCACTGGGAATTCAAAGAATATATTGGGCTTACATATAACTTCAATTCCAGGGAGAAGCTTGTCAGTGTAACGTGGCACTGACGGGCTCAATCGCCGCAACCCAGCTTTCCCAGGATCCTGAATGGAACACACTGACAGTGTATTCCCGTATACCCCATATATACACCCCAAATCCCCGTTCCAACGGTGTGCCCCCCCACCTTCACCTCAGAAATACCCTGCAAGTCCCCTAGCAATAGAATTGGGGCTATATACACCCACTATTTTTGCTACTGCCATATAGTGCCATTGTCTGACTGGGAATTCAAAGAATATATTGGGGTTATGTGCACCCACAATTTTTGCTACTGGTATATAGTGCCATTGTCTGACTGGGAATTCAAAGAATATATTGGGGTTACAAATACCCTCATTTCTTGCTACTGGTATATAGTGCCATTGTCTCACTGGGAATTCAAAGAATATATTGGGGTTATGTGCACCCACAATTTTTGCTACTGCTATATAGTGCCAGTTTCTGACTGGTAATTCAAAGAATATATTGGGGTTAAGTGCACCCACAATTTTTGCTACTGGTATATAGTGCCATTGTCTGACTGGGAATTCAAAGAATATATGGGGGTTACGTGCACCCACAATTTTTGCTACTGCTATATAGTGCCAGTTTCTGACTGGTAATTCAAAGAATATATTGGGGTTACGTGCACCCACAATTTTTGCTACTGGTATATAGTGCCAGTTTCTGACTGGTAATTCAAAGAATATATGGGGGTTATGTGCACCCACAATTTTTGCTACTGGTATATAGTGCCATTGTCTGACTGGGAATTCAAAGAATATATGGGGGTTACGTGCACCCACAATTTTTGCTACTGCTATACAGTGCCATTGTCTCACTGGGAATTCAAAGAATATATGGGGGTTACGTGCACCCACAATTTTTGCTACTGCTATACAGTGCCATTGTCTCACTGGGAATTCAAAGAATATATTGGGGTTACGTGCACCCACAATTTTTGCTACTGGTATATAGTGCCATTGTCTGACTGGGAATTCAAAGAATATATGGGGGTTACGTGCACCCACAATTTTTGCTACTGCTATACAGTGCCATTGTCTCACTGGGAATTCAAAGAATATATTGGGGTTACGTGCACCCACAATTTTTGCTACTGGTAGATAGTGCCATTGTCTCACTGGGAATTCCACAAATAATTTGGGGATTCATTCACCCTACATCTCAGGCTCTTGCCATATTCACCCAGGTTGTCAGTGCTGCACCAGCTCGTTCCCAGACAGCTCGGCCCGAAAAACACATTACCTATATAGAGGATTTGGACAATGAAGACAACATGTTCTAAATCTAATGTCTGCACCTTCTCCAGAATTAAAATAAAGGCAGCGTTTAACTTTCAAATAGCACTGCACAAAGGAAGAGCTTATCAGCTTGTCTCATGACATGCTACTGAAAAGTGTCATTTGTGTATCTTAATGTAAATATAGTTGTATAAGCTTTTTGGGTTTTAGGCACTGCCAAGTTATTTATTACCACCCGCTCCCTTATAATGATGATGACGCTAAAGTCACTGTGGGTGTTCAGAGCTCACAGCTTTGGTTGACATTTGTCTTGCTCTCTGTCGGTACCAGCTGTCTTTTTGGATACCGTAAAGTTATGTTGACTTTATTAACAGCTATAGAAGCTTTAGCCAGGTTGTGACGGTGTGTAACCCTAACAACACTAAGTGGGATGCACATTAATAGTCAGTCTATGTACGCTAAACGTATCACTGAAGTAATTTTTTTCCCTCTCCCCTAATATAAGAAAGGAACAGACATTAGACCTAGACCGGGGTTCGAGGCTTGTAAAAATCCAGTATTATTTGTTCTTCATGATGTGAAATATGTGTTGAAAAGCAACCCAAGATGAAGTCAGCCATGTGTGCCAGTGTGTTACTTGGCATGCCTTTGCTGGCCCCAACTGTAAGGGTCACTCTCCATTTCCTCCATTTTCCACTCCCCTTCACACCATTTGTGGTGAAGCAATGGGATGCACTGAAGTGCACCCTCTAGCCTCGTGTGGGACAGGGACATCAGATGCCACTCCAACCCCCTCGTCTTCCTCCGCCAGCCAACGGTGCGAAGATGAGAGGAGTGTGCTCTGAATGTTTTCTGCCTAGCAGAGGCTAGTTCTCACTTACGAAAATGGCCCCACTTTGACCTGTATATCAGGCACAATGGTGTAGGTTTCAAAGAAACATGGCACCAACAAGTTGAAAAACGTGGGCCATGCGTGGACCGTGTTTGAGTCTGGCAAGCTCCAGATCTGCTACCAGGTTCCAGCCATTATCACAGGCGCAAAAATGCCAGGCCCCAGGTGTAGCAGGGAAAAAAAAATGCCATCTCAGCCAGGATGGCATCCCTGACCTCGGAGGCACTGTGCTGTCTGTCCCCCAAGCTGATCAGTTTCAGCACGGCCTGCTGACATCTCCCCATGCCAGTGTTACAGTGTTTTCCGCTAGTAGCTGGGGTGGAGGTTGCAGCATCGTAGGGTTTCAGTCTACTCCTGCCATGAATTTTGGCCTGGGAGAGGAGATAGGCCACCCCAGTTTGCACCCGGGGAAGAGACTCCACCACATTCACCCTGCCTGTCATTAAAGATAAGCACTGCAGCATCCCTGACCACAGGCGCTTGTCCATGTGTCGGTGGTCAAGTGGACCTTGCAGCAAAGCGCAGAGCTCTGGGCCCGACTGATGTTATGGGACACATGCAGGCGCAAGGCAGAGACAGCACACCAAGAGAAGTAGTAACGGCTAGGCCCAGCATAGGGAGGTGCCCCAGCTGCCATCTGCTGACGGAAGGCCTGGGTCTCCAGAAGCATAAACAAACACCAACATCTCCAGGGCCAGCAGTTTATCGATGAGGCTGTTAAAGGCTTGGGCATGGGGGTGGGTTGTGTTGTACTTCTGCCTGCAATGAAAAGCTTGGGAAATGTGGAGTGGCTGGGAAGAGGCGCATGATGGTGCAGGCCAAAAGGGCGCATGAGGGTGAACTCCCCAATGTGTCAGAGATAGGTGTGTAGGTGTCCTTGCATCATATACTTGCACCATATTTGGCTTTGGAAGTTAATTTTGTGCCAAAAAGTGGTTAAGACAGCGATCCCTCAGCTACTCCCGTTACACTGTCTAGTGAAATTACCATCTTTGGAAGTGGACCACCACTTGTAAGATCCCAAACGAAGCAGGCAAGAGATGTGCAGTGCAGAAAAAAAGATGAGAAAATAAGTGTAGGCTGTAGAGCACAGAGGGATCGGAGAGGACAGAGCTGGTGTCGGCCAGGTATTCCCACAACATGCGCCTATACTTGTCCCTCCTGGTGACACTAGGCCCCTGAGTGGCAGTAATTTGTCCAGGGGGGCCATTAACGTGTTCCAGACCTAGGAATAAGTCTTCCAACAGGGTAGAGTTTTGCATGCCTTTGCTTCTACCCACTGTTTTTGCTGCTTAGCTTCCCTCCACATCTACACTGCTTTCACCCCTAAACATCACCCCAGTTTATGCCTTTGTTTCTACCCTGTTTTTTTTGTTGAATTAGCTTCCCTCCACATCTACACTGCTTTCACCCCTAAACATCACCCCAGTTTATGCCTTTGCTTCTACCCTGTTTTTTTTGTTGAATTAGCTTCCCTCCACATCTACACTGCTTTAGCCCCTAAACATCACCCCAGTTTATGCCTTTGCTTCTACCCAGGTTTTTTGTTGATTTAGCTTCCCTCTACATCTACACTGCTTTAGCCCATAGACATCACCCCTGTCCATGTGGGGTCAGTGGCCTCGTCATCCACCAACTCCTCTTCCAATTGCGCACTGGCCCCTTACTGCAAACCGCACATGACCACAGCTTGTCCTGATGGCAACTGTGTCTCATGATCCCCACTTAGGTCCAGACAAGTCGGTGGCGGGTCCAAAACCCCCAAATTGGAAGGAAATGGCGGATGCTGCAGTATTTCTAACACCTGTTCCTGGTGCTCGGGCCTGGTCTGTGTTGTACCCTGCACCCTGCTTAACGCAGCTGCCATATCCGAAGTTGTGCTGAGCGCATGCTAATGTTTCGTGTCCAGTGCAATGGATGGGATGGGATTTCACATAAGTCTGCCACCCATGGCCACTCATGGTTGAGCAACTGAGGGAGTTGACTTTGACGAACCCGAGGGTTTTGGAGTTGGAACTACATCAAAGGTCTGTGCTGCTCACACACTCTGCTCAACACATGATATGTTTAGTGCCAGCAGTGTGGAGACGTCGCACAACAGCCGTTGTTCCAGCAGGTACAGGCGTTGTAGGAGTGCATAGAGGCTAGCAGCGGTAACTATAGACTTTAAAAACTATCCGCACAAGCGCCACACTTTCACCAGTAGCTCAGGAACATTGGGGTACCTTTTTAAAAAGATTAGCAGCAATGAGTTAAAAACGTGGCCCAGGCATGGAATATGTTGCAGGCTGCCAAGCTACAGAGCCAATCCCAGGTTACGGCCATTATCACACATGACAACATGCCTGGGCCCAGGTGCAGTGGCAAAAACCACATTGCCGTCTCATCGAGGATGGCATGACTCACTTTGTAGGCAGTGTGCTGTCTGGCCCCCAAGCTGATGAGCTTCAGCACGGCCCGCTGACGTCTCCCCACACCAGTGTTGCAGCGTTTCCAGCTCGTAGCTGGGGTCAATTTAACAGCGGAGGAGGGTGGTGTTTCAGCCCTCCTCCCAGGAATGTTGTGTGGGGAGACAAGTCAGGCCACCACATTTTGCGACCCGGTCCACGCCTCAACTACATTCAACCACTGTGCCCAAATTGAAAGGTAGCGTCCCTGTCCGCATGCACTTGTCCATTCGTAACTGGTCACATGGAACTTTAGGGCTAAGCGCTGAATTTAGGGACCGCCTCATGTTTGGGGGGAAAGTGCTGGTGTGGACGGCACAGTGCGGTGGCGCAGTAGACACTCTGCCCAAAAAGGGCAGAGTGTCCCCCAGCCGGGATTCCAACATCTCCTGGGCCAGATTTCTTGAGATGAGGCCGTTGAAGCCTTGGGCATGTGGGTGGGTTGCGCTGTACTTTAGCATGAAATGAAAGGCTTGGGAGATGGGGAGTTGCTGGGAAGAGGCGCATGATGGCGCGGGCAAAAGGAGAAATGGCAGGAAAAGGTGAGGATAAGGGTGAACTCCCCAAAGTGTCAGAGGCAGATGTGGAGGTGTCCTGGCTGCTGGTCTGCAGCGCCAGCCCTGTCAACAGTGGGAGAGGCAGTGGCCGCCAGGCCAAACGACGATTATCCTGCGCTTGCTCTCACCCACTGAGCCCAGGGCTTGCCTTCCAAATGATGGCACCCGCAAGAGGTGGTGAGATTCCTCTCCGCAGATCTCCAAACCATCTTGGACTTGCAAATTGCACTAAATTTGTCATGTAACTGACATGTATATGATGAGTCTATCCATTGTCTGTTCATTTTGGTGAAAGTCAGCCTGTCAGCTGACAGACAGCTGTGCTTGTCAGTGATGATGTCACCGGCTGCTTGTACCCCCAGTTTTTGCTGCTTAGCTTGCCTCCACATCCACACTGCTTTTGCCCCTACACATCACCCCTATCCATGCCTGTGCCTCTAGCCATAAGTCTGCCACCCATGGAAACTCATGGTGCAGAAAGTGAGGGAGCTGACTCTGAGGAACCCTTGGGTTTTGTAGCTGGTACTCCATCAAAGGTCTCTGCTGCTCACACACCCTGCTGAACATACGGTATCTAGGGTTAGAGCGTGTGGTGACCTCGCACAACAGTAGGTGCTTCAGGCAGATGTAGGCCTTGCTGGAGTGTATTGCGGCTAGCTCCAGGTACTGTAGACTTGGGAAAGTGGGTGTCCAAGTGCCGCACTTTCACCCTTAGCTCAGCTAATTTGGGGTATGTTTTTAAAAATCATTGCACCACTACATTGAACACGTGGGCCAGGCATGGAACGTGTTGGAGGCTGGCAAGCTCCAGAGCCCTCCAACAAGACAAAAAAGCCTGGCCCCAGGGGCAGCGGGGATAAACAAATTGCCATCTCATCCAGGATGGCATCCCTGACCTCAGAGGCAGTGTGCTGTCCGTCTCCCAAGCTGATGAGCTTCAGCCCAGCCTGCTGACGTCTCCCCACACCAGTGTTGCAGCGTTTTCAGCTCGTAGCTGGGGTCAATCTAACAGCGGAGGAGGAGGAGGGTGGTGTTTCAGCCCTCCTCCCAGGAATGTTTTGTGGGGAGACAAGTCAGGAAAATTCTTGAAACGGGAGAGTTTTGCATCTTTGCCCTTGCTGCCTATGGACATCCCTTTGCCTCTAGCCACCGTTTTCCCTGCTTTGCTTGCCTCCACATCCACACTGCTTTTGCCCCTAGACATCACCCCAGTCCATGCCTTAGCTTGTACCCCCAGTTTTTCCTGCTTAGCTTGCCTCCACATCCACACTGCTTTTGCCCCTAGACATCACCCCAGTCCATGCCTTAGCTTGTACCCCCAGTTTTTCCTGCTTAGCTTGCCTCCACATCCACACTGCTTTTGCCCCTAGACATCACCCCAGTCCATGCCTTAGCTTGTACCCCCAGTTTTTCCTGCTTAGCTTGCCTCCACATCCACACTGCTTTTGCCCCTAGACATCATCCCTATCCATGCCTCTGCCCCTAGCCATAACTCTGCCACCCCTGGAAACTCATGGTGCAGAAACTTTGGTTGCTGACTTTGAGGAACCCTTGGGTTTTGTAGATGGAACTCCATCAAAGGTCTGTGCAGCTCACACACCCTGCTCAAGATATGGTATTGTAGGGTTTCAGCGTGTGTGAATGACGGACAACAGCCTGTGTTTGGACAGATGTAGGCCTTGCTAGAGTGTTTTTAGGCTAGCAGCGACTCCTGTGCACTTGCAAAAGTGGGCGCACAAGCGCCGCATTTTCAACAGTAGCTTCGGTACATTTGGGTATGTTTTCAAAAAACTTTGCACCACTAGGTTAGACGTGGGCCAAACATGGAACGTGTTGGAGGCTGGCAAGCTCCAGAGCCGCTACCAGGTTCCAGCCATTATCACAGGCGTAAAAATGCCAGGCCCCAGGTGTAGCAGGGAAAAAAAAATGCCATCTCAGCCAGGATGGCATCCCTGACCTCGGAGGCACTGTGCTGTCTGTCCCCCAAGCTGATGAGCTTCAGCACCGCCTGCTGACGTCTCCCCACACCAGTGTTTTAGCGTTTGCCGCTAGTAGCTGTGGTGGAGGTTGCAGCGTCGTAGGGTTTCAGTCTACTCCTGCCATGAATTTTGGCCTGGGAGAGGAGATAGGGTACCTCAGTTTGCACCCCGGGACCAGACTCCACCACATTCACCCTGCCTGTCCTTAAAGATAAGCAGCATCCCTGACCACAGGCGCTTGTCCAAGTGTCGGTGGTCAAGTGGACCTTGCAGCAAAGCGCGGAACTAAGGGCCCACCTGATGTTGAGTGACACGTGCTGGTGCAAGGCGGGGACGCCACACCGGGAGAAGTTGAGACGGCTAGGGACGGCATAGTGAGGTGCCACAGTTGCCATCAGATCCGGGAAGGCGGGAGTTTCAACAAGCCGGAACGCCAACCTCTCCTGGGCCAGCAGTTTAGCGATGTTGGCGTTCTAGGCTTGCGTGGGTGGGTGGTTAGCGGTATATTTCTGCCGGCGCTCCAATGTCTGAGAGATGGTGGGTTGTTGTAAAGAAGCGCCTGATGGTGCCTTTGATGGTGCAGGAGAAGGAGATAAGACAGAAACAGGGGAGGATGAGGGAGAAGTCAACAAAGTGGCGGAGGCAGATGAAGTGATGTCCTGGCTCGTCCTCTGGAGTGCATCGCCAGCACTGTGAGCAGAGGCAGTGGCATGAACGGCGGGCGACGTTTGTCCTGCCGTTGCTGCCTGCCACCGATTCCATTGCTTGGATTCCAAATGACGGTGCATTGAAGTGGTGGACAGGTTGCTCTTCTCAGGGCCCCTACTCGATTTCGAGAGGCAAATTGTGTAGACGACACTATATCTGTCCTCGGCGCATTCCTTGAAAAAACTCTACACCTTCAAGAAACGTGCCCTCGATGGGGGAGTTTTTCTGGGCTGGGTACAAAAGGGAACATCTTCGGACATTCCGGGTCTGGCCTGGCTTCGGCAAAGCAGCTGACCTCTGCCTCTGGACATGTCTCTGCCTCTAGCTACCCTTTTTGGTGCTGCACCTGCCTCAACATCCACACTACTTTCCCAGCTTGACATCCGCCTTGTCCAGGTGGGGTCGGTGTCCACCACCTCCTCTTCCAACTCCTGTCTCGCCTCCTCCTCCTGCACAATGCGCATGTCAACTGGCTTCCCTGACAGCAACTGCGTCTCATCGTCGTCGATGAGGGTGGGTTGCTGGTCATCCGCCACCAAATCGACCGGAGATGGAATGGAGGAGACTCTAGTGTTTGAGCATCTGGACACAGATACTCGTCTGTTAGGTCCTTGGAATCGCGAAATGGAGGGGCAGGTTGCGGTACAGTCAAAGGAAGGGAGAACAGCTCTGGGGAGCAGGGACAGTTGGGGTTATTGTTCTGGGAAGATTGGGAATTTTGGGTGGAAGGAGGACAAGACTGTTGGGTAAGAGGAGGTAGAGGCTGACTGGCTGGTGGACAATGTGCTTTAAGCGTTATCCGACAGCCATTGCAAGACCTGTTCCTGGTTCTCGGGCCTACTAATCTTTGTACCATTCAGCCTAGTTAATGTGGAACTTTTGTGCAAAGCGCAGAACTTAGGGCCCGCCTGATGTTAAGGGACACACGCTGGTACAAGGCTCAACTCACCCTAAGTGCCAAAAACACTGCTGGTGCAAGGCTCTACTCATGCCAAGGGCCTCAATCTCTGCTGGTAGCTCAGCTTAAGGTCCTGTAACTTTGTTTGGAAGGGCTCATGTTAAGGGCTAGAAAAGTGAATTTTGGAAGGTCTTACCACATCACTCACACACACACACACACACACACACACACACTCAAAATGACAGTTAAGGGTGAGGGCATTTGGAATTCCCATTGCCTATTCCATTTGTGGTTGTCATGGGGAACGTGATTTAAAGGGGTGGTTGTTACTGTTTGTTGAGCTTAAATTGGGGTTTGTGTCCATCCATTTGGGGAGTAAAGAAGGTTTCCAGGTATTTTCCCACTTTGATAGAGGTTTTTTTGAATGTGGAAAGTGTGTAGTTGTTAGGCAGTGATGTTGGGGTAATAGAGGGTCTTTGGTGTGTTAGATGCCCCCAGACATGCTTCCCCTGCTGTCCCAGTGTCATTCCAGAGGTGTTGGCATCATTTCCTGGGGTGTCATAGTGGACTTGGTGACCCTCCAGACACGGATTTGGGTTTCCCCCTTAACGAGTATCTGTTCCCCATAGACTATAATGGGGTTCGAAACCCGTTCGAACACACGAACATTGAGCGGCTGTTCGAATCGAATTTCGAACCTCGAACATTTTAGTGTTCGCTCATCTCTACTAACAGGTCAAGCATGGACAGCCTCAGTGCATAAATGCCAATTCACTGCAGCTCAATATGCTGCTGGTCTATTCAATTACATACTTGTATGGGACTGACAAAAACAATGTAGCTCTGTGCGGTTCAGTGCTTTATTCTGCCACCTGCATCAAACCCAAAGATATTAAATAGGAGATGCAGAGCCACACTTCTTGAGATTGGTGGGGGTCCCAATGATGGGAAAGCTATTCTGTGGATAAGTAGTAAGGGCCAACAATATAAGCTCACCTTGCTCAGGTTGGAGTACAAGTCCACCACACTGTTGCAGAATCTCTCCACGTCCTGTGTAAGAAGCTGGTCGGCATTTGCTATCCGGTTGTCCAGATTGCCCATTTTGTAGTAAGTAAAGGATCTTAAAAAAAAAAAAAAAAAAATCATGCATCTGTTTATACAGTTTGTGGTGCCAGAATAAATGGACAGAATATAAGGTTTCATGTGACTATATGAATAAAGAGAGTTTTGCTACGTAGCTGTACACAACTTTTTTTCAAAATAAAAACAACACAAAAGCTGAACACTAAACAAGCAAAATAAGGAGACAAACACTAGGCTGAATCCTTTCTAAAACCAGATTTATTTCTCACATTTTTAGATCTTGCATATAGGGAATGACATATAGACATTAGGTGGCGCACTGCTGTGACAGGTCTTATCCAATAGGATTTAGTTTTTGTTTTTATAAGAGGGGAGGGCTGGTTTAATACAAAAGAAAGAATTACTAAA
The DNA here is from genome assembly GCF_031893055.1 of Leptodactylus fuscus. Taxonomy (NCBI): domain Eukaryota; kingdom Metazoa; phylum Chordata; class Amphibia; order Anura; family Leptodactylidae; genus Leptodactylus; species Leptodactylus fuscus. Next base: position 71,388,827 of record NC_134273.1, on the reverse strand, counting down.
CTTCCCTCTCCCCTACTGTTACAGTTGAGTCTAAAATGGAGTGATTTAAGTAAGGTACGTCATGGATCCAGTAGGTGGCGCCACCTTGACTTCAGGAGAGTTAGCTGTGCGGTCTATTTGGCTCCGCCCTCTAGCTCATTACAACTAACACCCAAAGCCTTGGCATTTTGGGGTGTTGCATTGATGAAGTAAAGGCTAACTATGCCTCTCCTATGTGCAACGCTAACCCACCTGGTTTGACATGGAAGCGGCAGGTGGTGCTTCAAACTAACAGTCCCAAGAGGCAGCGCCACCTACTGGATCCACAGTATACCAGGCAACACCTGATTCTAGTATCTACCCTACTGTTACCATTCCAATGTTGGGTGCAATAAATGGTATAAACTGCACCTTATTCCATGCAGTACATTCTACCGTATGTAGACTTATATGCTAGGTACTTACTTCAGATATTCATCATAAAGGTACTTGGTCAGCCGTTCTCGGAAACACAACTTCAGCTCATTCAGACCAAACTTTAAGAAGTTATTTACTAAAGAGATCTGCAAAAAAAAAAAGCAGCGCAGACATCAATATACATAAACCCAACAGATAACACATCACATACAGCAGACTTGTTACAGAAATTTCTCATTCATTTAAAAGAGGCAAAAATACATCTACATATTGCACAAACATCCCCATTAACATGCATGGAAGAAAACTTTCATATGTGAATTTATCCTCAAATTACTCAATTTTAAGGGCACAGCATGTAACATATAGGGACCCTATGCAATGGGCGCAACAAGTGCCCGACTGCATAGTCCAGACTCAGTGTATAGGTCAGTGTTCTGAGCCAGGACATTGCATTTGAAGTACAAGATACGTTAAAAGTGCTGTGGAACATGATGGCGGTATGTAATAAACAAGAGGAGAGTAAGGAACTCCCGTACAAGTGAATGGAGAGACTAGAAGAGGCCCACATCATAAGGATACAGCCATATAGGGACAGGAACACCCCTTTAAATATATTTCTATCATGATCCATCTACAAAGTAATTTTAGCGCATCATGTGAGTACGATTAATACAAGATAAGCCAGGCACAAAGCAGTTTCAGATGTCTAATCTTTATAGAAAGGGTCCATGTGTTAATCCTGTTCTTCATGTGAACTGAAGCATTGTTGTAAGAGCCTTTCACACTGCACCTGAAATGTGAACATACAGTGTGTACCCGGTGTATAGGTTACAGATCTATAGGCCCCCAGTACACTAACCAAGACCTAAAGACTGGTAGTAGCAGCAGCAGAACACAGAAGAAACTAGGAAAAAATACATATTATTTACAGGGAGTGTCACTGGAACAACGCCTAGTAAACTACAAGCACGGTCAGGGCTCGGGTCAATAAAACGGCTTTCCAATCGGCACTTTGGAGCTTTTTTCTGATATGCTAATGAGCTTTTGGAGTAATGAGGTCATCGGCACTGCAATATGGTAATGAGCTTTTGGTGTAATGAGGTCATCGGCGCTGCTCTGATGACACCAAAGAGCTAGTTACTGGCTATGGCGGAAAGGACCAGGCAGGACAGAGGGAGATAATGCCAGGAAGAAATAGTTCTCTGGTGTGTTGAGAACAATGGCGAGGCCCCATTTGCACTAAACAGTTTAGGAGGGGCAACATGGTGGCTCGGTGGTTAGCACTGCAGCCTTGCAGCGCTGGAGTCCTGGGTTTGAATCCTGCCACGAACAACATCTGCCAGGAGGTTGTATGTTCTCCTCGTGTTTGCGGGGATTTCCTCCCATTCTACAAAAGACATACTGATGGGGGAATAAAATGTATATTGAGAGTCCTATATGGGGCTCACAATCTACAGAAATAAATAAATAAAAAATAAACTGTTTAGGAGCATATCAGGGAAAAAGTTAATATCTCAGCAATGGAGACACGGATCAGAAAATAGGAAAAAAAAGTGTTTCATTTACGTGAGCCCAGGGTATCTTACTGCACCTAAAGTACTATAGACTCCCTTCAAAGGGGTTGCCCCGGATTTTTTGTCTGATGGTCCATTCTTAGTATTGCCATAAATATCTGCTCATCAGCTGATCTGTGTGAAGGCCACTGTCAGCCCCCACCAATCAGATATCTATGGCCTACTCGAAGGATAGGCCATATAACAAAAGTTCCTGGACAACCCCAGTAAATAAGGATGTTTATGAGTGATGGATGTCGCCATTGGGCACCGTCACAAGCATCTGTGGAACTCATGTGCCAGGAGTAAACATTCACTGTGGTTGCAATGTTAAAGGAACCTTACACTATGCTGCTCCGTTCCTCTGCTGGAGATGGAACAAGTTTGCAAGTTACCCCCAATCCACAGGATAGATGGTAATTTGCCCCCACCAGTGTTCCACTTTTACCACATTTAGCAGGGTGTGAGCCTGTCTGAGATCGGCATCACATCCAATGCGATCCTGGACAGAACAGGCTCCTCGCTCACTTGGATAAAGCTGTACTGCTGAATGCTGGTGGACGGGGGCGCTGCTGTGCAGGAAAAATGCTGGAGACCTGTTGTTTCAAAGGTTCATCCCTCTATAAAGCTATGACCCATCCTAGCAAAATGTCCTAACGCTATTACGTGACAATAGCCCTTTTATTTTTCATGTTCAAATATTTAAAAATACATTTTTTAATATATAAAAGTGCAGTTAGAACAATATTAAAATAAAATCAGACTTACTGCAGGCATGGCGGCGATAAAGTTGAAAAGGTATTTCTTAAAATCTTTTCTACTGCGACCAATGATTGCGCTGCAAACCATCACATGCACACAGAGTTAATAACTTACATTTGGCATCACACAATAAAGAGCGCTTTATATTAGAAGAAAATAGGATCGTCACAATTTAAAGTGATTCATTAAAGGGATTGTCCCACTAAGGGCGGGTTCACACCTGCGCTCGGTCTCCGCTTTGTGGGTTTCCATCTTCTGCCGACAGAAGACGGAAACCTGGCAGTCAGTGTCCGCCTGTGAGCATTTTGCAATCTCTGCGGGCGAAACCTTTTTTATTTTTTTTTTAACCAGACACAAAGTCCTGCATTTACAACTCTGTGTCCGATTAAAAAAAAAAAAAAAAAAACGGTTTCGCCGCAGAGACCAGAAGACGCTCACGGGCAGACACTTTACAAATCCATTCAAATCAATGGGTTTGAAAACTGCCTGCCTGTTTCCGTTTACTGTCCAGTTTCTCAGGCAGAAGACGGAAACCTGAAAGCGGAGACCAGGGCGTGGGTGTGAACCCGCCCTAACACATCTCCACAGAACAGGGGGACAAGTGTCTCCCCCCCCCGGTGATCACAAGAACAAGGGTTACAGAGTCCCCAGGGAGAATAGAGCCATCGTATGCATGAGTGACCACTTTACCGCCTTCAGATATTTCCTAGAAGTGAATGGCGGAGTACCATGCCCCAAATAGGGTGGTCACGCATTCATGCTACAGCACCATTCACAATGGTACTCCTGATCACATGGTGGGGTGCTAGTGATCAGACTTTTCCTTTAGATAGGTAATAAGTGTGGTTTACGCAAAACCCCTTTCAAGTTCATCTTCCATCTTGTTTACTTGCTAAAGGCGACAAGCCCACTTTAATCATGAGCGGTTTTACTACAAGAGAAGGGTTATATTCTATTCCTCCTGGTACATTGGAGGATCTTAGTGGTTGGGTTAAGCACACACAGTTACAGAACAAAAACACAAGGATCTAAAATCTGCCGGAAGACTTGCATATAAAACCACATACTGTTACCATGCCATTAGACGTCCCCCATTTGAGGATTGGACTTCTGGAAGGCCCCCTTATTCTTAAGTAGGCACATAGGTGCATTATTTTGGAGTAAAGCACTAGGACTTTAGAGGTAACCTGTCACACTGTACAAGCAGTCTCAGCAGCCGGTTACAGAGCAGGAGAGCCAAGTAATATTTTGGGAAAAGCTTACTAACTTGTCAATTATTAGATTAAATCCCTGATCCACCTGCCAGCAGGTGGCACTATCAGTGACAGCCTTTCCTGTATACATACACTCACTGGCCACTTTATTAGGTACACCTGTCCAACTGCTCGTTAACACTTAATTTCTAATCAGCCAATCACATGGCGGCAACTCAGTGCATTTAGGCATGTAGAAATGGTCAAGACAATCTCCTGCAGTTCAAACCGAGCATCAGTATGGGGAAGAAAGGTGATTTGAGTGCCTTTGAACGTGGCATGGTTGTTGGTGCCAGAAGGGCTGGTCTGAGTATTTCAGAAACTGCTGATCTACTGGGATTTTCACGCACACCCATCTCTAGGGTTTACAGAGAATGGTCCGAAAAAGAAAAAACATCCAGTGAGCGGCAGTTCTGTGGGCGGAAATGCGTTGTTGATGCCAGAGGTCAGAGGAGAATGGCCAGACTGGTTCGAGCTGATAGAAAGGCAACAGTGACTCAAATAGCCACCCGTTACAACCAAGGTAGCCAGAAGAGCATCTCTGAACGCACAGTACGTCGAACTTTGAGGCAGATGGGCTACAGCAGCAGAAGACCACACCGGGTGCCACTCCTTTCAGCTAAGAACAGGAAACTGAGGCTACAATTTGCACAAGCTCATCGAAATTGGACAATTGAAGATTGGAAAAACGTTGCCTGGTCTGATGAGTCTCGATTTCTGCTGCGACATTCGGATGGTAGGGTCAGAATTTGGCGTCAACAACATGAAAGCATGGATCCATCCTGCCTTGTATCAACGGTTCAGGCTGGTGGTGGTGGTGTCATGGTGTGGGGAATATTTTCTTGGCACTCTTTGGGCCCCTTGGTACCAATTGAGCATCGTTGCAACGCCAAAGCCTACCTGAGTATTGTTGCTGACCATGTCCATCCCTTTATGACCACAATGTACCCAACATCTGATGGCTACTTTCAGCAGGATAATGCAATGCCATGTCATAAAGCTGGAATCATCTCAGACTGGTTTCTTGAACATGACAATGAGTTCACTGTACTCCAATGGCCTCCACAGTCACCAGATCTCAATCCAATAGAGCATCTTTGGGATGTGGTGGAACGGGAGATTCGCATCATGGATGTGCAGCCGACAAATCTGCGGCAACTGTGTGATGCCATCATGTCAATATGGACCAAAATCTCTGAGGAATGCTTCCAGCACCTTGTTGAATCTATGCCACGAAGAATTGAGGCAGTTCTGAAGGCAAAAGGGGGTCCAACCCGTTACTAGCATGGTGTACCTAATAAAGTGGCCGGTGAGTGTATATAGCTGTCAGTCCTGCTCAGCTGCACCAGCTCTATAACATCCTGCTTACAGATAGGACTGAATATACAATGTGATTGTTCCCTTAAATCTAACTGTTCTTGAACATTGAAATTCAAGCATTTTGCAATCTGCATGCTGCACGGTACTGAAAAAGTTCACAAAGCAGGAGCCATGCTCTCAAAACTCCAGGTATAGTGTTACCAGAGGAATTGCAGCAATGTACTGGAAAAAGTACTCCATGAAAAAGGCTCTATCTCTGCTTATGATCCCGCTGCAATAAAAGCACCAGAAATTATAGTTTACTGGTTAAGGAGGGAAAACAGCAACAAAAAGAGATCTACAGAAGTGCAGAAATTGATGAATTGTGATAAGTAGCAAGACCCTGCAGACCCTTTACAATGTCAATGTCATGTTCAGAGGTATATCACCGAGAGCTGCAATACCTGTACCATTGTAAAGCCGGGATTCTCACACTGCAATACAGCCAGAGATGTAGCCAGGTGAAGACACAATGGAAAGTAAGGGCAGCACTGGCTTTATCTCTGGATGTATAGCCTCTAGAACAATGATTACTTGCCCACTGGCAAGTAAAGGCTTAAAAAGGGGTTGGCCCACAAAAATACATTTATTATGTAACCTGCAGCCCCCATTGGGTCAAGCATGCTGTTACCCCAATTCAATTTCTAGGGAACTACTAAAGCTGAACCCTGCTAGCTTTACCAGCTCTGTATACTGTATACATGGCCGACACTCACTTCAAACTCCTCAATGAGAAGCTCAAGACCCTTGACATTTAGCAGCGGTCCACCAAGTTGTCAATTGTGAGAAAAACCTCTTAACTTGTCACAGGAGAAGAAATCTCCTATAGTACTTTGCAAAAAATTTAGGCAGGTGTGGGGAAAAAAGTATCCCTGAAAAGCCTTCATGTCAATTATAGAAGCAGAATAAAGATCATCCAACAAGTGTATAGGGATAAGAGTGATATGGGGTCAGACCTTTCAATAAAAGTGCCATTCTGAATCATCCAAATGTCACAGTATGTCCGTGCGACCAGCGTGACCGCTATCAGCGTCAGATATCCGCTCTGTAACACAAAGACAAAACATTGAGTGATCGGCAAGGTGTTCAAAAAAGCAATAGCATGTGCATAAATACAAGAAATCAAGACACGAAGCAGCAAACACTCACCTCTTTACAGAACGTCTTAGGGACTAGTATTCTCAGGATGCGGCCAATCCTGGCAAAGAAGACTCGGTCCACCACTGCCTTTTCTTTTTTGCCGTCTTTCTGTAAGAACAGAAGATTGTACCTTCAGAAACAGCTGAAACACAAACTTTTATTTTCTAAGTGGCCATATTTGTCATTCCAAAATGGCAGATGTAGTAGGGGTGTCGGATGAACTATGTCATATCCTAGGCTGCAAGTAATACACATTTAATATAGGGCTACACGGTGGCTTTGAAACGCAACCAAAGGTCACCAGGTCATCCTGCAACTCCCACAATAATGTTAATGAATGGAGTCGCACTGTGATCCCCTATAGTGTGCTTAGACCGAGCTCATCGCAAAGTTTGGGGTACACTAAGGGTCCCAATGCAACTCCATTCAGTAATAGGAGAAAAGGAGTCGCAAGGCAAACTGGTGACCCCAGCCTAAGTCAATGTGTAAGCCAAAAGATGGCACTAAGGGGTTAATTGATTTTTTTTTCTAAAACGTGCCAAAACAGAAGGAACTATACTACGTGCCCGTACACAATGACCCCAGGGGGGAGGCAATGCTCTCCTATGGTTTTTGTTCAGCTTTCTGTTTTATGACTATACATCTACATGGCTGCTTAAGATTTATTTTTTTAAAGTAAAGACTTGCACATTTTTGGGGGAAATTTTAGGGTACACGAGTGTTCACAATAAATGACTAGATATTTTTCTTGAACATGTTTTTATGAGTTTGAGGATATCTAGTATTTCTGATTTTTGTAACTATCAAATATACAATATGTCACCGAATGGAAAAAGAATAATAAAAATACGGTTTATTGTATTCTTCATTTTGCATTGTCATCATTTTTAACAATCTCATGTCATTTGTGTAGATGACATTACAGTCTGTGCATAAGTGACAGCTTTGGGGATCTTAGGTTAGGTTCCAGACACCCTGGTGAACACAATGCCAGGGCTGGTAGGGGTATAACAAAAAGACTCCTCCTTTACTTGGCGCCATGATCGGAGTCTCCTCTGATCCCAGCCATTCATTCTGGATGGAGACTTTTAATCACTGACCCCCTGGGCATGACCATATAGCCATACACTACGCCATCACATACACGTGTGCCAGAATTCAGGTAGTGGGCCCTTCCCAGGCTATACATGTATATGATGATGTAACAAGAGGTAATGATCTGGTCTAGTTTGCTAGAGTCCTTCAAGTCTCCAGACAGTCCTCTGAAGTCAGATATAAGGAAGCAGAGTATCAGGCATGTTTTCTTTAACACATCTTGTTATGTAGGAAGTTCATCTGCTGCCAGATACTTTGGAGCTTTCCCTCTCCATAAACAGTGCATTTATGGCCTGGGGAGATGGATGGCGGCCATGTTGTAAATATGGCTTAAGAGCAAATTATTCTGCACTTCTCGCAGTCTGAAAGACATCACAAGACAAGCATCTATCCTTTGGGGCTGCAAGTGATATAATCCCCGGGGTCATCATACAGATAAATGAAGGAATCAGAAATACTGAGAAGGCCATAGTCACCTCATTGTTCTGTACCGGTGTCCTCCCATTTTTCTTCCTGGAGAAGAAGCAGAGATGATTAATACAATTGTACCATACACAGCACATATTGGTAGGATGGAAGTCAATTCTACTGACAACCAAATCTGTTTACTTATGTACATAGTACCAAAAACTCACAAAGTACATCAACCACAGACATTGACACAACAAATAGATAAGCCAGAAGTCACACTATTCACTCATACATGTATATAAAGGAGAGAAATGATATTCATAGACACTAACACAGAACAAAAGCATCACTGACAGTAAAACAAGCCTCCGCTCTCACTAATTGTATTGCCTATTTTATAGGTGCACATTTTCTCCCCAATAGCATTTGGCTCATGTTAAACCTGGATAAATGCCACCACGGAGCATGACAGAGACTGCAAAAAAGGTAGAAGGAAGGTCACAGGTCACCGGCGTTCTAGGAAACACTATAGCACTGCACCTGGGCGGGCGGTATTCTTTCACCTAGTTTCACACAACATGTTGCAGTACCTTTGGCCTACTACAATCTCTGCTAACTCATCTGGCACTGACCAAAGTTTACCCAACGTGACAAAGATTGTACAGGAACTGCCGTCACCTCTCAATCCAGTACAGCAAGCCCTTGGAAGGAAGTAATAAACATAGACATAAAATATGGCATACAGAATCTTTTTCTGCCCCATTGCCCATTACTTAGAAATCAGGGCATTCTACATAGGACGCCATATTAAGGGGGCAGGCAGTAGGCCAAAACCACATTGAATGTCTATGAGGCTGATACAAACAGGTGAGTGCTGTCCGATATCGCCGTCAGATCCGTAGGCTTGCTATGAGGAGTGGCGAGACCCTCTATTAGTGATTGGAATGGGTTTTACAGGTGACCGCTCGCACGCAGTCTGCTCTCCGGTTTCCCCGGGGCGGACATCAGCGGCAGTGTGAACGCCCCCTTATCTGCAGGCAGAAAAGATTATTTGGTGGAGTTTAACAATGACATGAACATACAGGACTGTGAGAAACATTAGGCTTAGGTGTGGCCGGGAAATACAGGTTTATCCTACAGATAAACAGATAACTTTCACAATCTTTAATAAAATAGTTACCACCACTGCACAATGGTTACAGCCAGATCCTAAATCTCAATAGGAGCCAAAGCTCCCTGAGTAGACCATGTGCTGCCGTGAGTATGGAAACATATGTAATCACTTATAGTACAAGGTATCGACCCCCGGGGAATCAGCTACCTGCTATATAGGAATGCTATCTGTGTTTGCTTTGGAAATTATAAGGTTAAAGTCAAGGACAGTGCAACCCATTGAAATGTACATAGTAAATGGAGATGTAAGCGACGTGACAGCGTGGCGATGTAGTAGTATATGAACCACGCAAACATTATGTAAGACAAAGGTTATCTGTTAAGAAGAGGCCGGGGTGGTGCCGCACCTTACAGAGAGTCACATTCTTCACACTCCGATGGATTATTATTAGGTTTTTAATAATGGGAAGGATTTGCATTATAAACAGCACAACATGGACATTATAGAGTCTGACCTGTCAGAAGATCCCTACCATTTCTGGCTATACGAATGTTTGAGGGGAACAACATACTGACATATTACAGTTTAGTGGCCTACAGTAAGTAATACACAGAAGTGGGTCGCGCCAGGAGATGGGGACTTAAAGGGGTGACTTAAAGGGGTGTTCTTCACCAACAGCCTGTCACAGCAGTCACGTGCCATTTGTGAACAGGTCGTTGCTGAGGCCTGTGATCGGCCCCTCCAGCAAACAGGACATTTAAAAAAAAAAAAAAATTGCCCCTTTAATTCCAAAAGGTCCCTGCTGGATCAGATGACCCAACAGCCAGGGAACATTATCATGGTGGGGGGGGGGGGATCCCAAATTGCGTCATTTGTTTACTGACAACCACAAGTGCCCAACGCCACCTCTATAGTTGTCAGGGACAATTTCAGCCTGGCCATCTGCGCCGCCCCCAGTGCACTTGCAAGCTAATCAGCATAGCCATAAAAACCCCACTTCATGGGTCTGTGGCCACTAAGGTTAGTTTTTTTTCTCCTACACCTACACATGGTTTTAGGATTGGTTTCAGAGGCCTTTTCGATCTGACAGACTGCCCTTAAGTTAGTTTTGTTTAACCTTCCATTAAAAAAAAAAATTGCTTTAGAAATAGTTATTGCTAAATGGCCCTGTACATACTGCACCCGGTATCTGGACACCCTGCTGGGGAAAGTCCATGTATCTTTAATGACTAAATACGGAGTGACATAATCCAATGACGTGCTGGGAACGGATCAGCAGACTCCGACCATAGATCAGGACAGAGGACAGGGTTTTATTCTTTCCTTGGGTATAGATTTAGTGAGCCCAAAATCAACAGTCCCCTAATATAATGTCCTCTGCATTGCTCCCTTTAGGGGAAACACAAATGCCACAATGAATATATAAGGCATAGCTAAAATACTCAGTGCCCTCCTTTTTAACCTCTTCTCCCTGTATTGGTAGTTTGGGTTACTCTCCCCCTTCCCTCAGCTGGTACATTGGCTGTGACCCCTAAGGGCTAGTTCACACGGGGCACGGGACCACGTATTTTGGTCCTGATTTGGTCCTTTTGGTCCTGATTTTGATGCGGAAATCCACATCAGAATAGGACCAAAATGTGACTGTCACGGGTTCCCGCTCCGGAGTAGGCCCAGTCTGGAGGGTGCTACCGCGAGGCGGCCGCCAGGGCTGAATCAGCCGCAGAATCCGCCTGAAGAAAGGACAACTCGCTTTTTTTTCCCGTGAGCCAGAACATACCGCTCACGGAAAAAAAAACCCGCTAGCGGTCTACATAGACCTCTATTGTGAAGCTAGGGCCCCTTTTGTACTAATTTTGATTTGTACCAGCAGATTTTGATACAAAAATGTCTGCGACTGTAAATCAGTTCCCTTAAGGCAAGCACCTAAGGGCTCGTTCACATCTGCGCCCGGTCTCCGTTCTGCAGGTTTCCGTTTCCTGCACAAAACAGAGGCAGGAGACGGAAACCCGCAGGACTCTTTCATACTCATTCATTTGAATGGGTTTGAAAGATGTCCGGCCGTGAGCGTCGGTGAGCGTTTTATGCTCTCCGCCGCGAAACCTTTTTTTTTTTAAATCGGACACAGAGTCGGACATGCAGTACTCTGTGTCCAATTAAAAAAAAAAAACAGTTTCGCGACGGAGCATAAAACGCTCACCGCCGCTCACGGCCGGACCCGCTCTGACAGCTTTCCATCTTCTGCGTGCAGAAGACAGAAATCAGAGAATGGAGACCCGAACACTAGTGTGAACCCAGCGTAAGTCACCAAGTGCGCTTATGTCACTGAGATGAACACTCACTCACTTGTAACCTTTGTCTTACTAAGGACCGGCCGCATCTTCAGTACACCTAGTTAATAATAGAAGGAAACATCAGCACATCCAACTGTCTTCAAGATATCGCACACAGATAAAAAAAAACATTGATAACGTTATCCACGGTTGCAAAATGAAGGCAGCAACAATCTTTGTGAGGGATACAACAACCTTCCAGAGTAGATTGTCAGCTTCTCAGGTACTAAATGGCTCAGGATTGGGTCACACTAGCATTGGAGTCTCCGAAAGGTTCACATGGGGTTTTTCGGTCCGGAACTTGAGGCGAAGGCTGTCTCAGGTTCCGGTCCAAAATACGGGTAGCTGCGACTGGATGCCGATACAACACACCGACATCCGGTCGCACACTCTGCTCCGGAGTAGGCCCAATGAATGGGCCTAGTCAGAAGGGAGTTTCTTGAGGCGGATTCGCAAAGAATGAGCATGTCCGTTCTTTTTTCAGGGAGCCGCAACAAACCGCGCACAGTAAGCTGGTGTAAGCAGCCATTTTCTTGTGGCCTGGGTATGCACAGTCATCTAAAGGTAGCCTTTCTTAAGGCTATTCCTACATGCAAGGGAGAAAAAAAGGGTATCCAATGATAGGATCCCTTTAAGAGATATATCCCCCGTGCAGCAGATTTGCTTCAGTTTATGTGACTCAGTCTGTTCTTTTTGGTAGCCGACACACGGATTTCTGCAAACGCCATCACTATAAATGAACAATTGCAAAAACAAAATAAAAGTGCAAAAATTCTGTCGCTTGTGAATACGTCCTTACGGGGGAAACCTATTCTTATTATCAAGTCCATTTGAGACTGCAGCCTTGTGAACAACTGGCAAGTCCTCAGATTTCTAGACGCAACCCAAATTGTCACTGTTCTTTTCCACATAGTGAATCCTTTGTCCTAGGTTTCGGCATTGGGTAAGGAATTTTCCTTTTTGTAAATCCGCTTATTTTTTTTCTTAAAGGAACAACTGCGTGGAAAAGAAATCCAGGCCGGTCACATGATATAAAAGAGAAAATCCAGCTTCTTACTCTAAAGGTTTATTCACACAAGCATCTTTCTCTGCGGTGTGGAGTCGGTGATAAAGCATTGCATGCACTGCCGTACTATCATGGACTTGATCTCGGCACTGCAGGCAATGGGAAGCGAAAAGAAAACAATGGCTACTACTGTGAAGAACGGAGCTCGGAATTGGCCCCTGTCCTGTTAAAAGAGAACTACATTTGCACTTCAATACAGTACAAATTCAGCGGGAAAGATTGTGATGCGTTACCGTTGCGTTTTTTTCTGCAGGTCGCTATGTGCGGCCATAGCTTTAAGGTGCAAAGTACAGAAATAAACATACGGCATCGCTCACAGAGAACGGATATAGTACGCTGAAAGATACAAAGGTTACGGAGATGAATTATTCATGACCTAGCAGATGAGGGGAGGAAGCGCCACATGGTGAACCAGGCCTTGTCTATGGAGGTCATCGCCACACCTGTCCTCTGTGCGAGTCATCTCCACTGGCAGCCGTCCTATATACGCCTGCAAATATTACAAGTCATCCCCATACAACTAAGAGATATTGTAATGTGCTGTGCTAGACGCGCTGCCGGTCCCCAGAATAACAATATGACCTAAAAAAGAAACAACTGAACAAACCTGTAAGGCGACTTTACAGGTGGATTTTCCGGAAGTGCAGGACCAAAAAAAAATAATTCTAAATCTCTTCCACATGTTAAAAAACTCTGCAGCGGAAATTGAGCTGCATTGTGGAGTGCAAACAATGGATGCCACAAATGGTATAAGCGTGCCTGAATTACCAAGGGGCTGCAGTCAGGGGTAGGGAATAGAGATGAGCGAGTACTTTTCGGATCAGCCGATCCGAACAGCACGCTCGCATAGAAATGAATGGACGTAGCCGGCACGCGGGGGGTTAAGCGGACGGCCGGCATCAAAGCAGAAGTACCAGGTGCATCCATTCATTTCTATGGAGCGTGCCGTTCGGATCAGCTGATCCGAACAGTACTCGCTCATCTCTAGTAGGGAACCTTCGGCTCTCCAGCTGCTGTGAAACTACAACTCCCAGCATGCTCCATTCACTTCCAAGAACAGCACAGCAAGTATGCATGCTGGGAGTTGTAGTTTTGCAACAGCTGGAGAGCCGTACGTTCCCTACCCCTGCTATAGAAGAAAACTGGTGCAGATAGGTTTGCAAAATCCCCTCACTCAGCGTGACAATCTATGCAGCAGATTCTCCATAGTGTTCAACCCATGCACCAATTTACATGCCGATTTTGCCTTATCACGCATGTTGCTACAGAATAGGAGGGAATTGCTTTGCACAAATGATGCTCAACATAGACATAGGCTAAGGGCATCAGATACTAGGCACTGCACTGTAATATACATCTCTGCACTGCACTATATATACATATCTGTACTGCACTGTATTATAAAGGGTGATGTCTGCAGTGTATATCTGCACTGCACTGTATTATAAAGGGTGATGTCTGCAGTGTATATCTGTACATCACTGTATTATAAAGGGTGATGTCTGCAGTGTATATCTGCACTGCACTGTATTATAAAGGGTGATGTCTGCAGTGTATATCTGTACTGCACTGTATTATAAAGGGTGATGTCTGCAGTGTATATCTGTACTGCACTGTATTATAAAGGGTGATGTCTGCAGTGTATATCTGCACTGCACTGTATTATAAAGGGTGATGTCTGCAGTGTATATCTGCACTGCACTGTATTATAAAGGGTGATGTCTGCAGTGTATATCTGCACTGCAGATCAATATCCACTGCAGATTTCCTTTGCAGGGTGAGGATAAAGTCCAAAGAGTTATTTCCATCTTGGCACATCATCACCAAGACAGGAATATCCAGCTGCACGTCAGAACCACCGAGGCAGGCATGACGCAAACAGGCAAGCGGTGCACTCTACATGGTTTCCATAATACCAATAGGAGCTATAGAAACAGTGTAGCACATTTAGATCTGTAACTGTAACGCTAGGAGGATCTCAGCTGTGATACCCGGCACACACTCGCATCTATGGAAGTTGCAGAAACAGAGTAGAGCATCGCTGGTTAGACCCGCTTCACATCTGCATTTGGGAAGTCCGCTCGGGGACCCCCTGAACAGAAACCTATACGCATACAAAAGTGGTTACCTTGGAAAACACGGACTCCACAGACTATAATGGGGTCCGTGTGGTTTCTGCACAAAACATGCCAAGAGAAAAATGCTGCTTGCAGGACTTTTTCCTCTACGTGTTTCATGCAGAAACCGAATGGAAACCGCACGGACCCTGTTAGTTTATGGGGTCTGTGTAGATTCTTAGGTAACCGCTTAGAGGGGGGTCCCCAAGCGGACAATGAACACTGGATGGGGACTGGGCCTTACCTATGACTTGGGGCCAACTATTCCAGTCTTGGCCATGATTTGCCGAAATGGAATAACCCTTTGTGGTAAGGACTAGATGCCAACCTTGGCCTCCTTACAGCGAGCACAGATTGAAGCCTCGACCTGCTTTTATGGCAAGTAATAAAAGTAAATGGCGGGTCAAGAAATCCAACCCCAATAGTTTTCCGTGCCCCCCTTTACGCCGCGGCTTCGGTCCCTCGTGTAAGTGAACGGAGTCGCACCAGAGGAGAACCTTGCGGCGTTATTCACTTACGAATACAAAGTCGCACAACATTCTGACTCTCTCTGGTGACGCAAAATGAGTCGCCGCAACCAAAGTCACTGCGTTTCCCAAATCTGGACAGACAATCTCCCCGCTAAGTGTGAACACTACCTTACAAGACTGACAGATGAGGAGACAAGAAATTAGAGGGGAAGTCATTGACACCAAGTGCAGCAGCAGCAGCCTGAGGAGAACTACAAGTCCCAGCACAGCCAGTGAACAGAGCTGCGCAGCCGTATGGAGCTCAGGTGTCCCAATGACACAGGCCGGCTCCGTCCCCCGGGCTGTCACTCACACTCCCTCCCACCTCACACCTCCCCTTCCCCGCAGGTCTCACCCGTTCGCTCCCCTCCGCTTGCTGAGCAGGTAGAGCAGGATGAGCGCCGCCCCGGCCGCCGAGGAGTTGCGGGCGGTCAGGTACTTGCTGTATACCGGCGCCATGGTCACTATCTGGAGAGGAGGAGGAGGAGGGGCGGCCGGCCAAGGAGCTGCAGCATGCCGGGAACGTCCCGAGACCCCGCCCGCCCACTATGTCATCACCATGGTAACAGCGTGCTGCTTGACTAGGTCAGGTCGGGCGCTGCGGCCTAGTGACCGGCCATTTTGTTGTAGACTCAGATGGAACCAGTTACAGTACAGTACCAGGCTGAGAGCCGTAGTAGAGAGCACAGCTCTGCAGCCCGTGTCACTACACTTCCCAGCATGCTCCCCTATCCTGCTGGGACTTGTAGTATCACTGTACTTGCCATCTTTTGAAACTGACAAGGGGAGATAGGAACATGTCTATAAAGCTGATACTGGAAATAGATGTGCTTTAATAAAATTAAAGGGGTTGTCCAGTTAAGGACACATTCTCCATCAACAGTCCCCGGCATAAGTGTCAGACTACTGGAGGTCTAAGCGACGGGTCCCAGAAATGAGAAACAGAGGGACCAAAAGTCAATGAGGCGTCCGCTACTGCGGAGATTGCATTCCTAGCAATCCCATAGAAGTGAATGGATCGCGAGCACAGGGGCCACTATGAGCAATAATACTGTGTACAGGGGCCACTATGGGGGATAAAACTGTATACAGGGGCCACTATGGGGGATAAAACTGTATACAGGGGCCACTATGGGGGATAAAACTGTATACAGGGGCCACTATGGGGAATAATACTGTGTACAGGGGCCACAATGGGGAATAATACTGTGCACAGGGGCCACTATGAGGAATAATACTGTGTACAGGGGCCACTATGGGGGATAATACTGTGTACAGGGGCCACGACGGCTCCCAGAAATGAGGAAACAAAGGGACCAAAAGTCAATGAGGCGTCCGCTAGTGCGGAGATTGCATTCCTAGCAATCCCATAGAAGTGAATGGATCGCGAGCACAGCGACACTCCATTCACAAGGAGGAAAATGCAGATTTTCGAACCAAAGGACAAGGACTGCGCAGATCCAAAACCAATAAACCATTAATACTTTCATTCCAAAAACAGGATAAATTGGACACACAACACGTTTCGGCGAGTTTAAGTTTAATGCCCCCTCTATTAGCCCCCAGTAAAGGTCCTTCTTCATCTGTCCTACACAGTTTAATGCCCCTTTTATCTGCCCTCAAAGTTTATTGTTCCTCTTCATATGCCCCCCAGTTTAAAGTCCCCCTCATATGCCCCCCAGTTTAATGTCCCCCCTCATATGCCCCCCAGTGTAATGTCCTCCTCATATGCCTCCCCAGTTTGTCTCCCCTCCATCTGTCCCCACAGCTTAGTGTCCCTCTTCTTTTGCCAAAGATTAAAGGGATCCTATCATTAAAACTACATTTTTTCTGCCTACCACGTAGGAATAGCCTTAAGAAAGGATATTCTTCTCCTACCTTTAGATGTCTTCTCCGCACCGCCATTCAGTATATAATCCGTTTTTTTATCGGTATGCAAATGAGTTCTCTCGCAGCACTGGGGGCGGTCCCCAGCGCTCAAACAGCACTGGGAGTGTCCCCAATGCTGTGAGAGAACTCTCCAGCGACACCTCCATCTTCTTCAGGAACAGGTCTTATTCATGTCTTCTTCTGGCGGTGGCTTCAAACTTCTAGGACTCGGGCCTAGGACAAAGCCAACTACACATGCCCGTCAGCCACAAGAAAATGGATGCTTACGCAGTATTGTAAGCAGCCATTTTCTTTTTTTTTAAATGTAGATTGTGAGCCCCACATGGAGCTCACAATGTACATTTTTCCCTATCAGTATGTCTTTTATTGGAATATGGGATGGAAATCCATGCAAACACGGGGAGAACATACAAACTCCTTGCAGATGGTTTTATGCCCTTGGTGGGATTTGAACACCAGGACTCCAGCGCTGCAAGGCTGCAGTGCTAACCACTGAGCCACCGTGTGGCCCCCAGTAGCCATTTTCTTGTGGCCGGCAGGCATGTGCAGTCGGCTGCCCGAGGCCTAGAAGTTTGAAGCCACCGCTGGAAGAAGACGTGAAGAAGACCTGTTCCTGAAGAAGATGGAGGCAGCGCTGGAGAGTTCTCTCGCAGCATTGGGGACGCCACCAGTGCTGTTTGAGCACTGGGGCCCAACCGCAGTGCTGCGAGAGAACTCATTTGGATACTGACAAAAACTGGGATTTCTACTGAATGGCGGCGCAGAGAAGACATCTAAGGGTAGGAGAAGAATAACCTGCAAAGCCCTGCAAGGTTAATATGCTATTTTGTGCTGACGGGTGAAAATTTATTGAACTGCCAGAGAAAACCAAGCATAATACTCATCTATGTCCATCTGGTGATTCCATGAATAGGGAATAAGTATCTTTCATGGAAAAATAGCTTGAGGCTAAGGCCCCATGGGTTCTTCCCGCAGCGCTTTAGACAGAAAGTTTGCAGAGTTTTCCTCCACAAACTTTGTGTTACAATTATATCTATGGGGAAACCGCTGCCGTTTCAGTAGATAGAATTGAAATGCTGCAATTTCCAAAACCGCGCCAGTTTTTACTGCAAAGTGGGCATGAGATTCGCTAGAATCCCATCCATTTTGCACTTACTGTAAAACATCGCGATTTTTCCCACAGCATTTCCACCACAGGCAAGTCACAGCGTTTCTGACCCGTGAGACCCCGTCCTTAGACGGAGGCGTAATGTTATGGAAACGCAGCATTTTTTGTTGCAGATTTTGCTCCATTTTTTGAGCCAAAGTCAGGACTGGCAAGCAGCGATTTTCACTCCAAATTTTTTGCCCTTTTCGTGTGGAAACCAGGCGGACCCCATTATAGCCTATGGTTTGTGCAGGTTTCTGAAGGTAACCGTTTTTGTAAGTGGATTAGGTTTCCGTTCGAGGGGTACCCAAGAGGATCCCTGAACACAGATGTGAACCTAGTCTAAGGCCTTTGGATTAAAAACAGTTTGATTCCTGTTAAAAAAACTCAAATTTGGGATTTATTTTTTTTTGCAGCTTTCCAGAAAACACACTGTTGGATTTCAGTGACAGAAATTCATCAGTGTGTCCACCCCATGCGACCCCAGCATTTATAGCTTTATTTGTGTGTAAGTGATCTGTTAAGACTCTTTTTTCCGCTAAAATGAATGTGTATCTACAATATAACTAGCATATTAATAATACATGTTATTAAGCAAATATTAGCTTTATTACACATAATATTTAGACATATCATTATGAAGATTTTATATTTGGCTGATACGCTGAACAAATATTATTTATACTTGTAACATGTAGCATTTACTATCTCATGATACAATTAGAATAGGATGTTTCCAAGGAGCCACAGGCAGGATTATTTACTCTAGACTTAGGTCGGTAGCACACAAACATTTGCTAGCCGCCGGCCGTGATAATAATTGTACATGGGTGGTCCACAATGGGATATAATACTGTGTGCAAGGGCCACTATTGGGCATAATACTGTGTGCAGGGGCCACTATGCAGCATAATACTGTGTACAGGGGCCACAATGGGGCATAATAGTGTGTGCAGGGGCCGCTATGGGCATAATACTGTGTGCAGGGGCCACTATGCAGCATAATTCTGTGTACAGGGGCCACAATGGGGCATAATACTGTGTGCAGGGGCCACTATGCAGCATAATACTGTGTACAGGGGCCACTATGGGGGATAATACTGTGTGCAGGGGCCACTATGGGGGATAATACTGTGTACAGGGGCCACAATGGGGCATAATACTGTGTGCAGGGGCTACTATTGGGCATAATACTGTGTGCAGGGGCCACTATGGGACATAATACTGTGTGCAGGGGCCACTATGGGGGATAATAGTGTGTGCAAGGGCCACTATGGGGAATAATAGTGTGTGCAGGGGGGGTTAATTATTCTAGAGTTCCCTCTATTTTTTCCCCAAATTAAGCACTGGGCACAAGCGATTCAAAGATGGCATTTTCAAGCCCCCTTGGGGGGCTAAAGAGATGTGAAAGAAAACTAAAATGGCGGTGCTGCATTTTTGTTTCAGTGCTGCCTCATGCTGATATATATATATATATATATATATATATATATATATATATATATATATATATATATATATATATATTGCTTCCCAGAACATGGTACAGAATAATAAATGGTACCATCCTGAAGTACAACTTGTCACGTAAAAATCAAACCCTTATTTGACCACATAAATGGAAAAATTAGGAAGTTATGATCTTTGTAAAGAAGGGAGAAAAAAATGAAAACAGAAAAATAAAAAAACGTCTGCATCACGTAAGGGTTAAATCCCTTACCAACATCGTTGCTCTTTTGGTTCCCATCTGTCTTTATTTATCAGAGAAGCTGGCCATAAAGCAGGATACTTGTAGTGCTCTGTACAAGCCGCTGATAAGTGGTACAGGCAGCCTGGGTGGGGTTAGATCTGGGTTTTATAACTCAAGAAGACCAGGACTGGAACATACTGTACTCAGGTAGTACAAGGGACTGCACTTGTTTTCACCTGTCTATTAGGTAGAAAGGGCATAGTCCTTTTATTACTTGGCTACACCACTATGCCATCTAGTGGCCAAAAAGGCAAAATAGCCATTATTATAAACCAAAGCAGCTTATCCGTATGTCTTCTCTTAAACAGTAATAACTGAGATAGGAATATGGGGCTCTAAATTGCGTCCAATGGGCGGGAAAGTTTTGGAAACAAATGAATACACCTGTGCTACACTGTTTCTGTAACTACCTTAGAAGTAATAGGAGTAATAGAAACAGTGTAGTACAGAAATTTGATTTGATAAAGTATCACATAACCTTCTTATTGAAAAAATGATTAAGTATGGCTTTGACAAAAAATCAGTTAGGTGGATTCACAACTAGCTTAATGATCGGGCACAACGAGTAATACTAAATGGCTACACATCGAACTGGAAGAAAGTCAAAAGCGGGGTGCCGCAGGGCTCCGTTCTGGGCCCAGTACTTTTTAATATCTTTATAAATGATCTGGACGATGGAATTATTGGGGAACTCATAAAATTTGCAGATGATACGAAGATAGGAGGAATAGCCAACACTAGAGAGGAGAGAGAGTGTATTCAAAAGGACTTAGACACACTGGAACAATGGGCTGAGGCCAACAAAATGGTATTTAACAGGGACAAATGCAAAGTTCTACATCTGGGTAACAGAAATGTAAAAAAACATATATAGTATGGGAGGAATAGAACTAAGTGATAGCATAGGGGAAAAGGACTTGGGCATAATAGTAGATCAAAAATTCAACATGAGCCAACAGTGCGGTGCTGCTGCAAAAAAGGCTAATAAAATTCTGGGATGTATTAAGACAAGCATTGAATCTAGATCAAGAGAGGTCATTATTCCGCTGTACTCTTCCCTGGTCAGACCACACCTGGAATACTGTGTACAGTTCTGGGCGCCTCAATTCAAAAAAGACATCGATATATTGGAGCAAGTCCAGAGAAGAGCAACCAAAATGGTGGAAGGTCTGCAAACCATGTCCTATGAGGAGCGGCTAAAAGAACTGGGATTGTTTAGTTTGCAGACGAGAAGGCTGAGGGGAGATTTAATAGCAGTCTACAAATATCTGAAAGGTAGCCACAGTGCAGAGGGATCTACCCTATTCTCATTAGCACAAGGAAGTACAAGAAGCAATGGGATGAAACTAAAGGGAAAGAGATACAGATTAGACATTAGGTAAAACTTTCTGACAGTGAGGGTAGTGAGAGAGTGGAATAGGCTGCCACGGGAGGTGGTGGGCGCTCCATCAATGGAAATCTTCAAGCGGAATCTGGATAAACATATAGCTGGGATGATTTAGGAAAACCTGCACTCGCAGGGGGTTGGACCCGATGGCCCTTGAGGTCCCTTCCAACTCTACCATAAGATAAGATAAGAAAACTTTCCATACTTCAGCGTAAGTGCTATTGTTTACCTCTATGGGACTTATGGAAACAGCACAGAACATCCACCTTCAGCTGTTTCTTTAACTTCCGACCACCTCAGGTAACTGGAGACTCCGGTATTCTCATCTCAGGTATGAAAAACTAAGCTAAGAATAGCCCTTTAATATGTACAATTACTAGATTTGCTTAAAGGGATTCTATCATTGGGAAACCCATTTCTCACTAACACCTCTTTGGAATATCCTTTAGCAAGGCTATTCTTCTCCTACCTTTATATTCTTGATCTGCGCCACCATTTTGGAGAATTTTCATTTTTCTTCTTTATTCAAATGAGTCTTTAGAAAGCACAGGGGGGCGTCCCCTGTGCTTAAAGAAGATGCTCTTCCAAAAATTCAGCGCCGCCTCTCTCTCCTTGTGCCGACGCCTCTCCTCAGCGTCAGCACACGTCTCTGTTCAGGATTCAAATCCCACGCATGCTCACTCGGCTCTGCCTGCACTGTTGGCATGTCAGGAATGCCCTTCTGACAGTGGGTAGACATTGGTGCCGTTATAACTGTAAGGATATCTCTAGTCCCAGGGCACATAACGGGAAAGTGGACAGTGCGCTGAATTCAGTGCATTGTCAGCTGTCTAGCGGTATATAAAACCCGCATTTGCCTGAGGACATGAAAGGTTATATAGATATAGTATCTGATGTTCTAGTCCTTAGGAACATCTCCATACATACATTTGTAATGATGGATGGTGCACAGTATATGCCATGATAATTTCATGGTGCCACACCTGTTGTTTGCTTGCCCTTCCCCTTCTCTCTTTGAGCAGGTGACACAGGCCAGCATGTCGTCACTCATCACTTCCCTGCATAGTCACGTGTTAGTCATGTTGACACTTGTCACAAGGAGGTGTCACTTTACTACTGTGGCAGTGCCTTCCGAAGGGAGCCAGGCTTCTCCCCTCTTCAATTCCTAAGGGGGTAGCAATCACAGAACGGGGAGGGATTCTTCCAGTATTACAGAGAGAATTACCATCTCTGCACACACTATTACTATATCTTTCTTCCATAAGGGTGCATTCACACGGAGGAAAATGGCGCAGAATTTGGTGTGGAATCCACGTCAGATTCAGTGCTGAAAAAAAGCCTCCCTTTGACTTCAATGAGTTCCTTAGTAGAAAAAGGAACGTCACTTGCGGACGTCTCGGTTCCTTTCCTTAGGCCGCTGAGGCTGCTGATTGGCTTCAGCGGTCATGTGCGGCGGGGACTTTCACCAGAAAAACCACAGGGACTGGACAGCGGCCTGGGACACCAGAGACAGGTGAGTATGGTTTTTTTTGTTATTCTTCACCTTGACCGGCCTCCTGCCCCAATACTAAAATATAGGTAGATAACCCCTTTAAAGGGTGCTGCTCCACTGGAATTTCCTTTCACAATATAGACTTTGCTTTTGCCATGAGAGATTATTTATTATGATTACTAAAAATCTAATATAGATGCAGATCAAATAATATGCAGAGTGAATGTATATTACATTACACAGGTTTGTATAGAACACTTACCATACTTCTAGAGAATACAGTGTTATGTTTGTGTTTACATAGCGAGATAAAACACACTGTCCAAGCCTTTATCAGCAAACTGCAATTAGTTGACCCGATTGTCCTCACGCAGAGCTGTACATACCAGTGAGAGCACTCAGCCCCCCAGAGAGCAGTGACTCACGTTATCCATCCTGCTTATCACATAGGCCATGCTCCATGAAAACAATGTGTGAACAATGGGAGGAATAATTTCACATAGCAGGCAAACAAAGCAATGTATTTAGAAACACTCTAGAATTTACACAAGCTAGTAGTATAGATAGGATCCTTGGGATGGGAATACCCCTTTATGCTCTGTAATGTCAGAAGGGGGGTGTCAGGCAGGGGGTGTGATTCAGAGCTCCAATTACAGGCAGCCAGTGTCAGAGTTCAGAATCACACCACTTGTCCGCTCCTGCCTAACACCGCCTTCCTGACAATACAGAGCCTAAATAACATGTGAAGCACCAAAAGTAACAGCATTGACTGCTCGGGAATGGTAATACTAATTGTACCAGAATCAGTGGACAGGTCCCTGGTCGTATAAGCTAAGAGGGTCTACCATAGCCCTAAGGAAATAAGTATATCCGGTCTGAAAATAGGTTTTAAAATATAACATCATAGCTAAAGCAACTTGTCTGGCATAATTTCTAAATGTTAGTTATTCACATGTGTGTTGGAGGCTAAATGTATAAAATGACATACCGATTATCAACATCAGAGGGCGATGTTGTTCTGTAAGATAAATGCCAGCACTATAATGTGTTTTACTGTCTACAGTACACTAAGCAGCTTTTAACGATTATTACTTTTATAATTATCTTCATCTATCTAGTACAATAAAAACACATAATAATATGTTTCAGGTCACGATAAACAGGTATTCTGATGACAGACTTTTCTAAAATTAGCTGGCAGCCTATGGTGAGAAGGACTGGGTGCTTGTTTTTGAGGCTCTAGGTCTGCAATGGAATTTGGTCAACTGTATGTTGCAGTAGTATCGGAGGAATACTGCAAAACTTAAAGGGGCATTGTGCTTATAACAAATTATCACTGGGGTCCAACCACTGGGACCACTCTAATAATCTAATTGGGGATCCAGCGTCCCATCATCTGCAAGATCTGCCAAGAGGAGTTAAATGGAATGGAAGTTGAGCTTATGCATGTAAAAGACCACCGCAAAATGGCACAGTCGGCTGTTCTGTCGGCCATTTTGCACTGGTCTTGTGTAAGAAGAGGAGTGAAAAGAGAGCAGAAGACAAAGGCGTGAGGCAACACAGTGTCTCAGTGGTTAGTACTGCAGCCTTGCAGTGCTGGAGTCCTGGGTTCAAATCCCACCAGGAACAACATCTGCAACGAGTTTGTATGTTCTTTCCGAGTTTGCGTGGATTTCCGCCAATTCTAGAAAGACATACTGATAGGAAAAAAAAAAAAAGAGGTGGCGCTGGATTGAATGTTCCCCCTGTGTTCCAAGCACCCACGCATCATAACTTCTTGCTGCCCCATAGGCATCCGACGTTGTGCTATATGCCAACTGCGCATGTTCTGCTGCCATTCTACTGTGATCTGTCACATGAGCGTGTAACAGACCAGCGGAGTATGTGCAGTTGGCTTATAGCGCAGCATCAGATGCCTATGTTATACGCTGACTGTGCATGCTCCGCCGCCAATTTTGCGATGGTCTGTTACATGATCATGTAACAGACCATCGCAAAATGGCAGCATAGCATGCGCAGTCGGCGTATAGCGCAGCGTTAGATGCCTACGCAAGGCAGAACATCAGGAGAACATGAAGAGGGGCATGAACAGAATTAACTAAGGGGTGGCAAGAGGTTATGACACGGGGGTGCTTAGAGCACAGAGAGAACACCCCCTGTGCTCTATGAGCGTAATTTAGTTATTGCAATAAACAGATTGTTTACAGGGAGAAGAAGAGAATGGAAGGTAGGAGTAGAATGGCCTTTTTAATGTGTGCCATTAATTCAAAAGGTGATTTTTCTAATGACAGACTCCCTTTAACATGTGAACTTCATTTCTCCATGTTATATAATCTATGCTATATCGCTTTCTTCTAACTCAAGTGTGCTTATGATTCGAGGACAACTGATGCCCAGTGCATTGAGTTTGCCCTTTGGCATTACACCACAAGCTCATTTCTATGTAGATAGATCCCCAATCTACTGTTCGCTCCATTCCACAAGGCTAAAAGTTGACAACACCGGCTACTGTATATCCCACAGAGCAGGGAAAGTTGCTGACAAGCCACTGGCCACAGTATCCCTTTCATATATTAGCCCAAACAGTTAAAACACAATCCAGCTTATTGCATTTCAAACGCCAGCTCCATTTTGTATGGCGGCAGCATTGAAACTAATTCTTCCTTTTCTAAGGGGTTTATAGCACAGCTGAAACTCAATGCCATACAGAAGGCATGAGGCTAGTCCTGAATCTGTAGCTGCTGAATTGTACAAAAATAAGGGCCTGGGTGTATTTGTTTCGTTGAATCTGCTGATGCATCACACGGCAGCCTACAACAGGGGCTTTGCAGCACGGACAATGCTATAATCCCTTTCTAATATTAATCAAAGTGATGGAGTGTTTATGTATGTGCCAGAGGGGCCGGCGATCACTGTTTACAGGCTTATCGGGCAAGTTAGAGTTAAATGGCCAAGGGAAGAAAGTGTGAAAGCAGAAACCATGGAGCAGAAATCTACTGTATGTGTCATTTCTCTGGAGTATAATTAACGCTAGGTTACACCGGGTAATGACAAATACACAGGGATATTGTCTCCAAACAAGTAAATATTTCATGCACATTGAGCTCCTACCCATAAAATACACTGTAGAATAAAGCCTATACAGCGGAGGATTCCCTGACACTATTAGAATAGGTTCACATCATGTTTTTACTATACTGCTCATGCATCCAATAAAAAAAATGGTAAAAAATTATTGCAAGTGGACACCATGGAAAGGGCATCCGTTTACAATAGACTTCATGGTTTAAAAAAACATACCCGTCTTTGCCTGTTTTTTTGCAGGACAGAACATTTTCTCGTCCTATAAAAAAAAAAAAAAAAAAAAAACTCAGACATACTTTTTTTAATTGAAGTCCATATAAAACCGATATGATCCCAGCCTAAAGTCTATGGAGCAGTCAGAAAGGTTTGTACAAGAAGAGTGGGGTACGGCTACATGAAGCGCCGTTAGAAGGATCCTTGGGGTCTGAATGTAGCATGGTGCAGCAAAAACACTGCTGGGGTGTAATAAAGGGGAGATCTGAACTGGAAAATAGGGGGCAAGACTGATATACTAAATGATATGATAAGTCTGAACTAGCAGCAGAATACATTAGACATGGGGATGTTATAGACCCATGATGGTACTGAGGAGTAACTATAAATAGAACAGAGTGTACTGGCCCTGGACCTTGACTGGGCTAAAAGGTCCCTCCGCCACATAAAATATGCAATTATTCTGAATGGCACATGGTATATAGGGGCCCCATAGCAGATTTTGCACTGGGACCCAGGAGCATGCGTGACATGGCTTCTGTTAATAAGCACTAGTTCCTTTCAGTTCTCTAACAATTGACTAGTATATAGTGTACCCTGATTGTAATATCTTATATACAGCAGAAATGTGCCAGTGCTCGTCTTTAGGATTGCGGATTCTTCCATTGTTGGTGATGAGTAAACTGGAAACCATGTGTAAGGAGGCCATGATATCCTGTAAGCATACATGGCCATTCCATAGCGGTCTATATATACTGGATGTGTAATGGCTGAAACCCACTGACCATCTAATGTGTATGGGCGCTTCCCAGTGTCACCTGCCCCATCCTTTTGTTGTCACAGATATAAGCTGTTGCCAGAGAGGTGTCTCCTTGTCTGAGCCAAGCATTCATGGGTATAGGAAAGTCACCTGGGATAGCCGTTGGCCAAATGAGTAGCAAGGTGCGGTGAGATAGCCATGGGCAGAACACTGGTTTGACCGATAGCTATCTCCCCCGACATACTCATACACATGCAAGTTTGCTTCGGCTGAACCGTGTACATGTCTTGTACAAGGAGATGGAAGAAAGTCACTGGTAGATACCACTGGCAATGTCTTATCTCTAGAGTTGAGCCGATCTTGACTTTTCAGGATCAATTTTGAAATCCGATTTCCGATCATTTTTCATTCAACCCGATCTCGATCCCAATTCTGATCCCAATGCAAGTCAATGGGATTTTTTACTAATCGGAGATCGGATCTTAAAAACAATCCTATTCACTATTCCAGCATGGAATCTAACAATTGAATGCTTTATTTGTTAGAATCCACGCTGTGTAGTGATTTTTTTAAATCACTAAGCAGCCAGAGGATTTTTTTTTATCCTCTGGCTACTTAGTCCCCCCTGGTGTCCACTTACCTGCAGAGATGGCTGGTCCGGTGCCCGGTGTTCTCGTTCTTCTTCGCCTCGCTGCCCCCGCCTCCCAGGTTAGGAGAGTATGGGCGGGTACTGGGAGGGGAGACGTCACGTCTCCCCGCCCTGTACCCGCCCACACTCTCCTAAGCCACAAGCCCCGCCTTCTTCCTAGCTCTTTAACACTAACCTGGGAGGCAGGGGGCAGCGAGGCGAAGAAGAACGAGAACACCGGGCACCAGACCAGCCATCTCTGCAAGTAAGTAGCTACTAGAGATGTTAGATAGTCTCCCATTAGAATGAATGGATGCAGCCGGGGCGCAGGGGGTTAAGGCTGTGTGCCAGCTGCTTCCATTCATTCCTATGGAACCGCAGCGGAGCCTTCACACTGAGTATACACTCCGCTCAGAATAAGCGGAGCGTATACTCAGTGTGAAGGCTAATATTGTTAGCTTTTCCCACAATGCTTGGTCAGTAGCAAAGCATTATGGGATGGGATATAAACACCGATCTCGATCCCACCTAAAAAGATCGTGTTCGGAATTCCGATCGCGATCATGAAATTTTCTCGATCACCGATCGGAATCTGATCTTTTCCAAACACGATCACTCATGCCTACTTATCTCCCAAAGGACAAAAGGATCAATTGATATCCAATCGCCTGATCATAATTTCCCCAACATCTGCTCTCCAGTTATAAGTAGGTAATTGAAATTGGTGACTTAAGTTGATCGACATCTAAAGTGTATGGGTATGTCATAGATTGCAGCCAATCTATCAATAATAATAATAATCCAGCAGTACAAATACCTATTAAAGTACCTGCCATATTATTCCCTGATCTTTTACTACACTGAAACATGTCTCTCACCACCATCCGCCTGATCCTAAATTATCCCGTGTTACATAATTACAGTATATAGTAATTAATAGGTGAAGAGTAATTCTATAAAATTATGTCACACAAGGCTTTAATCTCCCCATGAGTCACATTAGCAGCATTTTTATACTGTCTAGAGCTATATTACATACATCGCCTGGCAGTGTTAGAGTTAAAGAGATGGATATTTACTCATTAGCAAGAGATAATGGGATTTATTTTATTAGGTCGTAACAACAAACCTAATGATTTATTATCTTATAGTAGTCACAAATGAAGCCTTCACCTGTCAGCGCACCACACATTATAATTATTACTTTTGTCATCTGCCTAGTCATTGTTAATACCATATACTGCCCAATAATTAAAGGGTTATAGAATATAATATTTGGCCTCTATCCATTGGTCTGACCACTGAAACCCTATCAGCAGGGGCGTAACTTGAGGGGGTGCAAAGGGTCACATCAGGGCCCAGGAGCCTTAGGGGGCCCATAAGCACTGACATTAAACATCTTAGCACCCGAGAACACGATCCTGCGATGCCTCTATCTTTGGCTGGATCCTCCCCTTCTCTGTTATCTTCCTTCTGCGTCACCTCCGACGCCTGCGCAGTTGAGACCCAGCAGAGCCGAGTGCGAATGCCGGCTGGCGGACATTTTTGGGAGGCCGCTCCTGCATTGAACTACAAGAGCTAGAGCGGCCTCCCAAAAATGGCCGCCGGCCAGCACGCACAGTCTACTAGTGTCTCACTGGCAGAGCGAACTGCGCAGGCGTCGGAGGTGACGCAAGAGGAAGACGACAGAGAAGAGGATGATCCAGCCGAAGATAGAGGCGTCACAGGATCGTGTTCTTGAGCAGCAGTGGGGACGCCCCCCATCGCATTTTCAGCGCTGGGGCCCGCCCCCATCGCTGTCAGAGAACTAATTTGCATACCGGTAAAAATCGGTATTTCTAAGGAACGGCGCGGCGGATATCACATCTAAAGGTAAGAGACGAATAGCCTTTCTAAAGGCTATTCCGACGTCTTATCCACAAAAAAAAGAGGTTTTAATGGTAGAATCCCTTTAAGCTATCTCTGATGTTCCCATTGAAGTGAACGGGAGATTGTATTCATCCCATCCACCAGGTGACAAACCAATATTCAGCCTGACTGATCCACGAATAGGTAGGGGTCTTAGTGATCAGACCCCCAATCAGATATTTTTCTTCTTTCTTAAGGGGTTGGATATTTTTTGTGGCATTTAAAGGGACACTAAAGTTAAAATATAACTTGGAGCTGACATTTTACAAAAAATATCTTATTAAAGAGATTTTCCCATCTCAGCAGTTTATCACTTATTGACAGGGTCAAGGAATGGGGGGAAAGGTGTTCTCTCCCCAGTCTGTCCAAATTGGTGGTCACAAAGATATGCACCTGATCCACATCATTTTAATTATATGGGCCAGGGGTAATCTCTGGTGGTCCCATTGGAATGAAAAAAAATTGGGGTGTGGTTGTCTAACCAACACTTCATTCAGACTGGGGAGAAAAACGCCCCATTGTTGTTATGAGTGGGAGTCCCAGCAGTTGGAGCCCCGACAATCCTTTGGCTATGGGATACATTGCTATGGTGGAAAAAAAAAAACCCTTACATTAGGGTAAGATGACATACTCTGCTGTTTTTGTGTCATTGAAGTTAACTTGGCAATGTTTTTAGTTCTTCTGTTTTTCAGTTCTGTCTGTAATGTTAGAAATGTTCTGCAGTGTTATGCCCTGATGTACCGATGTGTGTGTATTCAGGGCAGATCTGGTATATCAGAGATTTTGTAATCTGACAAGGCAAAAAGAGAGCAAAGGTGACCTCCTATAATGGTGCAAGGTTTAAAGCGTACTTGCTAACATTCTCAGGCAACCGTCAGGTAGAATAGTGCACAAAGTGTGTAGCAAAATGGGGATGGAGGAATGACCATAACCCCCACGTAGTGTTGGACTACCCCACCAGAGTACCAAGGGGTCCTCCGATAGGGCCAGGCTATAACAAAATAATAGTCCAGAAGAAGACACAATTTGAAGGGTACTATGGTCTTTTCCTAGGGGTTCTTGGAGGATGGGCTGTAGACAGTGGCATAACTAAGGTTTTGTGGGCCCTGGTGCAAACTTTTTTCCAGGGCCCCCTAACAAGAGTGAATTCTTGATAGTGATGATTATGGGTGCTACAGTGATATCTCAGATACTTGAAAGGGGTACAGCTTTAGTACACACAACTGCAGTTATCGAGAATATGGTGAGTGAGCAGCATCCGGCATGTAAACAGTAATGGGACAGTATAATATCTACTCTACAGTGGCCTCCACACAGTATTATATACTCCACAGTGGCCCCCACACAGTATTATATACTCCACAGTGGCCCCCACACAGTATTATATACTCCACAGTGGCCTCCACACAGTATTATTTACTCCGCAATGGAACCTACACAGTATTATGTTCTCCATAGTGGCCCCCACACAGTATTATATGATACACAGTGGCCCCCACACAGTATTATATGCACCACAGTGGCCCACATACAGTATTATATGCTCCATAGTGGCCCCCACACAGTGTTATATGATCCATAGTAGCCCCAAACAGTATTACAGTGGCTCATAGTGGACGCCATTATACCAGCGTCCATTATACCATGTGACCGCTAGGGCCCAATCACAGGCCCCAGCAGTGAGGCCTGGTACATGTCACAACCGTCACTGGCCAGAAGAGCCCTGGAGAGGATGCTGAGCCCAGGAGAGGTGAGTATAACTATTATTTTTTATTTTGTGTCCCCTCCCCTGGGCTGGCATGTATAGTCTTTCCATAAGCAATAGGTATAGCGGTCAGGGAGCTAGGCTTTCTCCGACCACTATCATGATGGTCCAGGGTCCCCAGGCATTTACAGCTAGCCACGGGCCCCGTATCTCTCTGGTTGCACCTCCTGCGACTGTGATCGTTACACCTCTGGCTGTAGAATCATTTTATCTGGTGGGCCCAAAGAACCTCAGCCTGACACTGATGCCATGCCCTGTTTCGTTGGCACAGAAATATTAACATGCCAACCAACCGCTTTTATTTCATACGATAAACACATAATCATGCAATTGTTATGTATAGACTGACAGCCTAGCGGAGGCAGGTGTATTACGCCAGTTTCAGGAGCGTTGTCAGCTCTTTCTGGACTGTGGGAGTTCTGGCAAGTATTCTTTTCAGTATGACCCATATGGTTGTGTTCTTAAAGGGGCTCTATCAGCAAAATGATGCTGTATGAGCCCCACATATGTGTGAATAGCCTGTAAAAAGGCTTTAAAAAGACTATTCAGGCACCGCAAATGTTATTTTAAACCTCCCCCCGTTTTAAAATAAAACCATAAAAACATATTTGTAAATCATACCTTATCGTGCACGGTGGGCGGTCCTCCGCGGTCTGACGTCATCTTGCTGTCATGCCTTCCTCTTCTTTCTTCTTCCAGCGACGCCATCCTGTCCTCGCTCTTCCCCGCCTTCATCTTCTTTTCTTCCGGAATGAAGAAGTTCACGAGTGTACTGCGCATTCGCAGTACACTCGCATAGTTCTAAGGGGTACTTAGAACTACAACAAAAATGGTGCCGGCGCATGCGCAGTAGCTCTCCGGAGGGAGCGATACTTTGAACGCGCAGGATTTGAACACAACCCGCCAGAAGAACAGAAGATGAAGGCGGAGAAGAGCCAGGACAGGAGGACGTCGCTGGAAGAAGAAAGAAGAGGAAGGCGTGGCAGCAAGATGACGTCAGACCTTGGAGGACCGCCCACCGTGCACAATAAGGTATGATTTACAAATATGTTTTTATGGTTTCATTTTAAAATGGGGGGGGGGGGGTTAATATAACATTAGCTGTGCCTGAATAGCCTTTTTAAAGGTTATTCATGCATATGTGGGGCTCATACAGCATAATTTTGCTGATAGAGCCCCTTTAATTTTACATTACATAGCAGAGTGATGTATTCACGCCTGAATGATGGATTAGCACCGTAATAAAATATTGACTAGTGACCTCCGCTGACCTCCACCCCACAGTCCGGACCTATTATCCCGCTTCTTCCCACACTAGACCCTATGGCAATAAATTCACTTGCTTGCCTGTTACTTCCATTCTTACCCAGGTTTTCTCACATTTACACGCCTGCTCTAGGTGATTCTCACCTTACTCATCTGTTTGTTCTGTGCTGTCCGCACCGATGACAATGACTAGCTGGAACTCTATATCTACGTACTTTACGTCATCGCAACCATAAAGGAAGTGAATAGGAAGAGTACAATAATGACAACTCAAGTGATTTTTTTTTTTCCCACAATTGTACTGTGTTGAATACATCCACATAAAAGTGAGAGTTTATTCTATACCAGGGAATAGTTGAATGTTTTGTGAAATATCATAAACAGTGCCACTCTTGTCTATGGGTGGTGTCTGGTACTGCAGCTCAGCCTCATTCAATTTGAAATTGCAGTCTGAAGGACGCTTCTCCTAATACCCTGCCTGCACCTCATTTTCAGAAAACCTGGTTTGCTTTGTGGCTTCTATTTATTGACTTCTTATGGAGTCCGTCATGGTTTCATAGTTTTGATGGTGAGAATGGTGCTACATGGCAAGAATATATACTATTCTCAAAAAGAGGTGCAAATAACAGCTACAACTTGTCCCCCGCCCCCCTTAGACAAGCCCTCATAAAGCTACACCAATGGGAACATATAAAAAAGTATAGTCACAGAATGTGATGACACAAAAAATTATTTTGAATAAAAAAGTTTTTTTTTATTATAGAAAAGTAGTACATTGGGGGAAAAGTAAAGATACTTGGTAGTGTTGTAATCATAACAACTTATATAATAAAGGTAATAATAAGTCATCACTAATGCAATGGGGCAGATTTACTACTGGCTGCATGCCAAAAGTGGTGTAACAATTGGTATACAGTGATGTCATAGTCAAGGTATTACGAACGATCACAGTGATGTCACAGTAGAGGGATAATGCACACAGTGATGTCACAGTACAGGGATAATACACACAGTGATGTCACAGTACAGGGATAATACACACAGTGATGTCACAGTACAGGGGTAATACACACAGTGATGTCACAGTACAGGATAATACACACAGTGATGTCACAGTACAGGATAATACACACAGTGATGTCACAGTACAGGGATAATACACACAGTGATGTCACAGTACAGAGATAATACACACAGTGATGTCACAGTACAGGATAATACACACAGTGATGTCACAGTACAGGATAATACACACAGTGATGTCACAGTACAGGGATAATACACACAGTGATGTCACAGTACAGGGATAATACACACAGTGATGTCACAGTACAGGGATAATACACACAGTGATGTCACAGTACAGGATAATACACACAGTGATGTCACAGTACAGGATAATACACACAGTGATGTCACAGTACAGGATAATACACACAGTGATGTCACAGTACAGGGATAATACACACAGTGATGTCACAGTACAGGGATAATACACACAGTGATGTCACAGTACAGGGATAATACACACAGTGATGTCACAGTACAGGGATAATACACACAGTGATGTCAAAGTACAGGGATAATACACACAGTGATGTCACAGTACAGGATAATACACACAGTGATGTCACAGTACAGGATAATACACACAGTGATGTCACAGTACAGGGATAATACAGACAGTGATGTCACAGTACAGGATAATACACACAGTGATGTCACAGTACAGGATAATACACACAGTGATGTCACAGTACAGGGATAATACACACAGTGATGTCACAGTACAGGGATAATACACACAGTGATGTCACAGTACATAGATAATACACACAGTGATGTCACAGTACAGGGATAATACACACAGTGATGTCACAGTACAGGGATAATACACACAGTGATGTCACAGTACAGGGATAATACACACAGTGAAGTCACAGTAGAGGGATAATACACACAGTGATGTCACATGACAGGGATAATACACACAGTGATGTCATAGTACAGGGATAATACACACAGTGATGTCACAGTACAGAGATAATACACACAGTGATGTCACAGTACAGGGATAACACACACAGTGATGTCACAGTACAGAGATAATACACACAGTCATGTCACAGTACAGGGATAATACACACAGTGATGTCACAGTACAGGGATAATACACACAGTGATGTCACAGTACAGGGATAATACACACAGTGATGTCACAGTACAGGGGTAATACACACAGTGATGTCACAGTACAGGATAATACACACAGTGATGTCACAGTACAGGATAATACACACAGTGATGTCACAGTACAGAGATAATACACACAGTGATGTCACAGTACAGGGATAATACACACAGTGATGTCACAGTACAGGATAATACACACAGTGATGTCACAGTACAGGATAATACACACAGTGATGTCACAGTACAGGATAATACACACAGTGATGTCACAGTACAGGGATAATACACACAGTGATGTCACAGTACAGGGATAATACACACAGTGATGTCACAGTACAGGGATAATACACACAGTGATGTCACAGTACAGGGATAATACACACAGTGATGTCACAGTACAGGATAATACACACAGTGATGTCACAGTACAGGGATAATACAGACAGTGATGTCATAGTACAGGGATAATACACACAGTGATGTCACAGTACAGAGATAATACACACAGTGATGTCACAGTACAGGGATAATACACACAGTGATGTCACAGTACAGGATAATACACACAGTGATGTCACAGTACATAGATAATACACACAGTGATGTCACAGTACAGGGATAATACACACAGTGATGTCACAGTACAGGGATAATACACACAGTGATGTCACAGTAGAGGGATAATACACACAATGATGTCACATGACAGGGATAATACACACAGTGATGTCACAGTACAGAGATAATACACACAGTGATGTCACAGTACAGGGATAATACACACAGTGATGTCACAGTACAGGGATAATACACACAGTGATGTCACAGTACAGGATAATACACACAGTGATGTCACAGTACAGGGATAATACACACAGTGATGTCACAGTACAGGGATAATACACACAGTGATGTCACAGTACAGAGATAATACACACAGTGATGTCACAGTAGAGGGATAATACACACAGTGATGTCACAGTACAGGATAATACACACAGTGATGTCACAGTACAGAGATAATACACACAGTGATGTCACAGTACAGGGATAATACACACAGTGATGTCACAGTACAGGGATAATACACACAGTGATGTCACAGTACAGGATAATACACACAGTGATGTCACAGTACAGGGATAATACACACAGTGATGTCAGAGTACAAGAATAACGCACACAGTGAAGTCACAGTGATATTGCAGTATACAGATAATATATACAGTGACATTACAGTACAGAGATAATGCCCACTATGACAAAATAGCACAGGGAAAATGACCACAGAAAATGATCACTGTGCACATTGTGCCATCACCACATATGAAGCTGCTATGTCTGCTACTGTGGTAGTTACGCCCATGGCTGTGTGACGTGTGAACCTACATATAGAACACAGGATATGCATAAATGTCCAGCAGATGTGGGCCCCGTACTTATTGGGCTATAGTTGGAATTCTAACACAACTGATAAGATGGAGTCTAGTAACCATGAGATTGGGATCGCTCCTGAGAGAAGTGGGATGCACTTATTGTGTATTCTCTGTATATACTAAAATGCCTGAGATGGGTATACCCCTTTATGGTGGCCATACATCTTAGCTTTTGTCTGACAACTATTCCTTTGAACCTTTCATGGACATGTCTACTTGCAGGTAGAGAGATATAAGCCACTGCCAGGTGGGATCTCAAGGATGAGATATTTTGCAAATCAACATGCCCATCTACTATTCAGGGAGGGGGGTCCATATATCTCCATACACCCTATATGGACAGATGCTCCTGCTATAATCATCTAGCGTGTATCTGACCACCTTCACCGATACCACAAATATACCAGGAATATGGGGTGAATGATGGTGGTTGCCATCTGTAAAGGTTGGGTTTTTGCAACTTTTGAACTTGTTAATCAAAGTTAGAGATACAATTGTTCCCGCTTCAATAAGACGGAGTGTGAGAATGTTTTATTACATATTGTTCTGTGGAACTCCATTTAGGAGCTAAGCAGCAGCATAAGATGGTGATAAGCGGCCTCTCTGGATCAGAGATTTGTCAGCTCTGTACACAGTATTATTTACCTCCATTGATGCCCTTGAAAGCTCTAAATATAATAAGTGAGTTCCACCATGTCAGCCCTCTTAATGCAATGGCTAGTTG
Organism: Leptodactylus fuscus; assembly: GCF_031893055.1. Lineage (NCBI taxonomy): Eukaryota > Metazoa > Chordata > Amphibia > Anura > Leptodactylidae > Leptodactylus > Leptodactylus fuscus. The sequence continues at coordinate 71,352,076 of NC_134273.1, read as the reverse complement.
TGTATGAACAGAATAGAAACGATCTTGTGTTTTACAAGTCTGACAAAAAAAAGTTTAATTCTAGGTGGTTCAAATATAGTACTGTATATACTGTATACAGAGCCAAGCGGAGGCGATACAATAAGTATATGTAATAGAAGCACAGTATACACTGGGGTACTCCAGTATGTCTTTAAAAGTCTGAACTCATTTGATGATTCTTTTGCCGGTCCGACAGGCACAAGACGTGCCAGAATTTTAAGTGTCCTTTTAGTAATTCTTGTGCACGTACCATCTATTCTCTGTGTGAACAGACCAGCTCCTCCACCTTCCAGTCACTGTGAATCCATCTTGATTTTTGAAGGTAGCTAAGGACACAACTTCTCTAGTAACAAGGAGTGAACAGCAAATTTGCTAGAAGGGAGACATCTAGTGTCAGCAATTTTAGAGAGGATCTCCAGGCAGAAAGTATACACATTTTTACACAGTGGTTGTAACGTCTCTGACTGTTTGGGTCACTGCGCCACCCTCTGCTCACATGTTGTGGTGCAGGAGGCGTGCGCAGTTTGATTCCTTGCTTAGAGTTTTTGGTTCCACTGTGTGAACACAGCTCTAATTCTGTAATTGAATTTCCAGCACACCCGTCTGCTGCACCTTGTTTGCCCCGGTTCATGAACTGGTTAATTCTAGTCTTGCCGTGTGACTGACAGCCTGTCCTCCAATCAAGCCTAGGGCTGGTTTTTGGTTTCCTATATACAGGCCATCAGCCCACATAGACGTGCTGGCTATTGACTTTGTCTCTGCTAAGCTTCTCTTCTTCCACTATTATAGTACTGACTTCCAACCTCTGGCTTTCCCTATTGACTATTCTTTGGATTTTGATTTGGCGTTGCATTGCTCGACTGTTACCGAACCCTGACTAGCTGACCTCCCTTTTGTTTTGTTTGTCTTGTCTGCGTTTTGTGTTTCACGTATATAGGTAGGGCCCGTCATCCAGTTGCCGCTTATTACATAGGATAGGACCAGGCAAGCAGGAAGAGACAGTGGTGGGTTTCAGACCAGGGCTCACTGTCTCTTGTGCCCCTTCCCAGGGTTTCCAGCAGCTACTGAGGAATTGCTGTCCTAGCAATTCCATAACAATGGTCCAGAATCACATGCTCTACTAAATGAGACTAAGTTGTTTGAAAAGTTTAATATATATGTTAAAATAAAATATACTCTTATGCTAAGTTCACACAGCAGAATTTAGATCTGACTTTGTAGCAGATTCCACCAAAATCAGCTCCAGATTCTGCAATCTGTTTCCCATTGTTTTCAGTGGGGGGGCATGATGGACGTGCCCTGTTTGATCTAGTCGGAAATTCTAAGGCCGATTCAACCACAGAACCTGCAGTGCTTGGCTCAATCTTATAAGCCCCATTGTTTCTGGGGTTAGTCAGCAAGCAAATCCATGGTGGAAAGTCAACTCTCTGCACAGACGGAATTTGTAGAGGAATCTGAGACGGAAGACAGCCTTAAGTTTCTCTTCAAATGCCTCCATGTGAGCTTAGCCTTAAAGTGTACTGATAATAAAGCTCTTTAGTTGTATAAACTTCACTAGAAGCTTAACTACTTGGAAAAACATAATTAGAGCAAGATCCTGTTGACAACAAAACTTCACCCAAACAGGTCCCACCAGTACGCAAATGAAAGAGAACGAAGATTTAATAGATAAAGTTTATTGGGGCTAGTCCCTCCACCTGTCTGCATGAATACAAGATTGCTGTAGGGTTCATCAATTATATCAAAATGTATGTGAACCCCCAAGGCAGAGGTGTCAACCAGTTTTAACTTGTGAGCTACATAGTAATACGACAAGTACTGATCAGATCAAAAAGCTTTCATTAGATGAACAAATCCAATACCTTTAGAAGTTCACAATGTTGCTTGCCCTTATTTGTCAAACATTGACTCCAGTGCTTGTATACCTCTACTGTTTAGGTTTCACGTCATTGTAAGTCTTAAAATTGCCCATATACTGTAGTTTACTCTGTACAAAGTCTCTGGTGCAGGATCTGTCAGAAATTGCTGGACCTGCAAGTCCTGCAAACCCGGCGATTTCAGTTAAAAAGGACGGACATCCGATGGATTTATCTATCCGATGTGTTGTCTAATGTATATGGGTATCTTTAAGGTGTAGGTATGTTTCTATTTAAATTTTCATACATTAATAGTGCAGATAAGATAAGATTTACAATGTAGTCTATGGAGAGGGGAGATAGAAATCATTTCTGCCAGGAGATGCATAGATAGTAATTCCTGACAACCCAGCTGTGTTGTGAACAAAAACAGTCTCTCTATAGTGCAGAGGTCTCTTTTCCTCGTCTCCCTGTCCATAGACTTCTATTGTGATGATTTAACCAATGGCAGAAAGATGCAAGTAAGTAAAGAATCTGGCACTTTTCTTTAATAAAGTAGGTTGTCTTCACCGGCATTTTGGATTTAGAAAAATAAATAAAATTATACTTAAAATGTATAAGTTATAAATAACTTTTAATCACGGAATCATACAAGCGAATATAAGAAACTTTGTAATATATATTATTAAGGAGATCTGTTTCCTTCTTTCACTTGTTAAGTTGTTCACCTGCTTCTTATCTTCAGTCTCACTGCCTGTTTTCATTATATCCATCTGCGTATTGAGCCTCATACATACACATCTATGCAGTGGCGTAACTAGGAATGGTGGGGTCCTGTAGCAAACTTCTGTAATGGGCCCCCCAAGACTCTGACTGACCCCCCGCATTCCTGCACTCACTATTATGCTCCATAGTGGCCCCTGCACACAGTATTATGACAGGATGCGCGCTGCTGAAGCCTTACCCTGCCCAGAACCCGAGACCTTAGGGGGCCTCAAAAAGTAAAGTTTATCTTTTATTTCTGGCATATTAGTGAGGGGGCCCGGGCCCCCTCTGGTGTTGGGCCCTGTGGCAGCTGCTACCACTGCTACTGTGGTAGTTACACCACTGCCACTATGGAGTAGAGAGGGGCTGAGAAGAATTCTCCTAAGCAGGTTAATTGATTTATTGCCTCATTTGGTGTCTTATCAGCATCTTATCCACACTGTATTAAAAAAACAAGTACCTGCAGAATGTAACAGCAGCAATTATTTGAGTGTCTTTTCTATCCCCCTCTTCTTTTCATAGACTAATATGGAGAAAGTAACTGCCTGAAAACGTCAAGAAGAAAACATATTTCTTTAATAAGATGTATTACAAAGTTTCTTATTTTCATCTGTACTATTAATTTCTGAAAAGTTATTTATAACTGGAGGTACGCTTTAAAGTTGTACCCTTATATGCTATTCACATATGTTATATCACTGGAGGAATGTTCATCTGACTGATCTTATTTTCTACAGCTGGTACCAGTTATATCATGACATTTTTTTTTTATATCTGAGCCAGCACCACTGATACAGTAGGTTATCATTCCCATACTTGTAGCCAATTATATCATACCCTTCGGCGAAAGCGCTAAGACTAGTAGCAAATGTTGTAATGACTACTTGATAATAAGTCAGCGATCAAGTATCCTTACACACTTTGTTGTTTCCTACATTACAAAGTAAGCTGGTGTAAGCGGCCATTTTCTTGTAGCCCGGGCATGCGCAGTCGGCTCTGTCCAAGGCCTAGAAGTTTGAAAGCCAGGATGGAAGAAGACGCAGAAGAAGATGGAGGCGGCGCTGGAGAGTTCTCTCGCAGCATTGGGGATGTCCCTAGTGCTGTTTGAGCACTGAGGACCGCCCCCAGTGCTGCGAGAGAACTCATTTGCATAGAGAAGAAAACCAGGATTTCTACCAAATGGCGACGCAGAGAAGACATCTAAAGGTAGGAGAAGAATAGCCCTTCTTAAGGCTATTCCTACGTGTTAGTCAGAAAAAAAGGGGTATCCAATGATAGGATCCCTTTAACGCTTGTGGTGTTTGACCAATAAAGTATGTTACAAATGGAGTCCAGCCTCTTTTTTCTACATATTGCAGTTCTTATGTCTTGTTTAGTCGATAGTTTGCTGTGGTTCGGATGCTTTATACATTTAACTAAAGAGTGTGCGTGTAAAGAGACAAAGCGGTGACTATTTGGTTTGTAGGAAAGGTCGGGCTTCTTGGAATGGTTCTTCCTCTACATTCATCAACTTTCTTGTGGCTTTTTGTTACTTGAAAAACTACTCTAGTAAAAACACAAGAATAACCTGGCTCAAGGCTTTGTTCTTAGGTGTTTGTTTAACTATCTGAAAAAGTAATATTCATCTATATTAATCACAGGCAACGGAAAGGAGATTGTTGTTAGAGAGTCTTCCATTAGATTACGTAATATGATGTATGACAACAGAAAGATAGCAATCCGATACCTGGGGCTACAAAGCTATTACATAGGTAATGTATCTATAGACTTCAAAAGTAACTAAGAATGACATACCACAAGGTGATACAAATTATCTCGCCACAAGTAAAAAAACATGGAGAAAGACATCCTGGGTATATTACTAAAATGGGATAGTTACTATCAGTGGCGTAACTAGGAATGGCGGGGCCCCGCGGCAAACTTTTGACATGCCCCCCCATGACCGACGCCAAAGACTCTATTATGCCCCATAGTGGCCCCTGCACACAGTATTATGCCCCATAGTGGTCCCTGCACATACTATTATTCCCAATGTGGCCCCTGTAAATACCATTATGCCCCATAGTGGACCCTGCACAAAGTATTATGCCCCATTGTGGCCCCTACATACAGTACTATACCCCACTGTGAACACCCATGTACAATTAATATACTCTGAGGTCTTTTAAGACCCCAGAGTATAATAATCGGAGACCCGGGCGGATACAAACATAAAAAACAATGTTGCTTACCTATCCCTGGCTCCGCTGTAGTCCTCAGTGGTGTCGGCCATCTTCAATGATGTCTGGGATGTCACATGACCCGGGACGCAGGCCCAGGTCATATGACATCAGGGACGTCACACAACTAGGCCCGAAGCCTGTCTGGAGCCCAGAAAGGTAAGTAACACGTTTATTATGTTCCTTTACCTTTCCGGGGCCTCCGATCATTATACTCGGGGGTCTGAAAAGACCCCCGTGTATAATAATAATAGTGTTTGTGGGGCCTGCAGCGTCACTTACCGATCCCGGCCCCTGCCAGGATCGGTAAATAAATAGGGCACGTTACTTTCTGGAGTGACTTCAGCCGGTAATGGCCTATTAAGAAAAAAAAAAAAAACACAGCGGTAGTGGCTGTCGCCGGGCCCCTAATGTTCCGGGCCCTGTGGCAGCTGCTACCCCGGTAGTTACAACACTGATGGGTATCAATAATTATATGGGACTTCCAAAATTATAACATACTACCCCTATTACATGAATAGGAGAGGCTACAGGAGCTCCCCATATATAGCTATAGCTGCTGATGCCCAGGCACTACTGGATCAGCTGATCTGTGCAGGGCCTGGTTGATAGACCCCAACAGATTACATATTGATGACCTACCATGTAGATAGGGCATCAGTATATAAAAATCCTTCTGCAACCAGAAAACCCCTTAATAAATATACCCTTAGGACAGGAGCAACGTCTAATTCTTTATGACGTTGTTCAGCCCTGTTATGCCATATGTGAACCCTTTTATAACAAATAGTTCTTAGACTCACGCGTCTCGATATTACAAATTCAAGCACTCTTACGGAAGGATGTATATGGAAAATGGGCAATAAGCCCAGTCTCTGAAGTGATCCTCACAGGTGTACACAATATGGCAAAAGTCACGATAAAAGCCAGCATACTTCTTCCTGGAATTCCATGTAGTGAATCAGAAGGAAAGATTGTTCTATGTATCTAATTGTCTATGACTGCGAAAACCTTTCCTTGTGGAAAATCTAGATAGTGCCCTGCAGAAGAGAAGCAAACAGACTCTCCTATATATGTTCAGGATACGTTTTCCCATGTCTTGGGCTTCAGTGAATAATTTATACCCATGGCCCTTACCTACAGTATTACCTTTGTCTAGCCATGACACTAAATGATTATATATAGCATCTATAAAAGCTTATGTAAAAGTTTAGGACCACGTTGTTAAATTGCATCTTGTGTTGAACCTCTCTCCAATACGGCGCTACACGATAGTCCAAGATACCTAAACGCCTTTGTCAACACCAGCTCCGAGGCCAGATGGACTTTGCAGAATTTGAGGGTCTAAGTTATCAGCACAAAATACAGTACGGGAAATAAACGCTCCATTAAGTGAAACCAGAACCCACTATTAACTTACAGGGCAGGTCTGAAGTAGGAGAATAAATGTCCAGGCAAATGGTCAGCACCAGGGGACGTTGTCAGAGGCAAAATCAGGAGACAAATCAATACAAAGCCAAGGTTCAATTCTGAACAGGTATGTCAAAAGCAGACAAACAAATAAGAAGATACAAGTTGAGGGTCAGCAAAGCAATGCAACACACACAATCCATCTTCAGAGCCAAACTAGAGTACTAAATTAGCAGGCAAACTGGTTCAGGAGGGAGGAGTCTTATATATGCCTCCTCAGCTGTTATTTGGACAAGTCCAGGGAACTGAGGAAGCTTCTCAGGATGACACAGTAACCGTAAAGGAGTAGCAGCTGAATTGAGAATAATGACAGTAACTCCTTGTCATGCTCCTTGTTCCTGTACATTTGAATTACTATTGTTCTTGACCTGAGCCTTGTTTCTGGACTGCACTCCTGTCTTGACCCTTGGATACCTCATCAAGTACTTATAGCACTATTCCTGATCCTGACTCCGAGCTCTTCCTACTGTTCATGCCTTGTCTGTTGGTTATTATATCTGACAGTGCTACTCCTGATCCTGACTTGCCTATCGGATGCTACATCTAGTGCTTTTAGTACTACTACCGACCTTCCTTCAGATTTTGCCCTTTTTTAATCTGAGAGGTAGCAACCTCGTAATCCTCCTGCAGCGTATGGGAGTTAAAGTGTGAACATCAGGGGTGTTGATCAGAGAATGCCTTTGGCACAAAATCAAGCATCATGGCATTTCATTATACAGTTTTGCCATGTGCATCAGGTCCAAGTCGGAGTAAATTAGCAATTCAGTACAAGGTGTGGGGAATCGCTCAGGTAGATGCTTGTCCAGGGACACAGACACTGGATTGCACACAAGTTCAGGCTTTATTCACTTGTAGCGCATACACTGCTTTTGCAAGGCCACAGGATAAACAAAACAAAACCCTTCTTGGCTGAGAAACTAACTTAAACGTAAGGAAACTTTTCCCTAACTATACAGGAGACTGGCTACCAGTCTCTAATTTGGAGGTCCGGTCTGGACAAATCAGCTCTGTCAGTGTGGTGCCACATTGCTAGTCTTCACACTCAGACTGTTATTAGGGCCTGATTAGTCAGCTTACCTCCCTGGTGTGAATCTTTACCATACACCCTTTAGCTGCCTGGCTGGAATGTACCTGTCTTCCCAGACTACACCCTTCACTCTCTCACAAAGGATAACAACAGTCTGCTGTTTTTTTGGTTTTTTTTTTATAAAACATATTGCACACAAAAAGAAAAGCAAATCCCCCCAACACTAAATCAAACTACAGCTCTCATTTTGTAATGCACGGTGGGAAATTATAGAAGTAAATGGAAGTGATTGTTTGCTGTGGACAAACAACTCTTTTGCCTGGCCTGATGAAGTCCAGCATGTTTCAGTATATATATATCCACAGATGCCTCTAGGTGGCAATGTGTTTCCCTCTAATATCAATTCCAATGGCACCTTAGCCATTCACTATGACTCATCAACAAGCAGTGTCACTTTCCTTTCACATATTTGGATTCTACTATATACAAAATATTTCCTATTACGCCCACTGGAGTCTACTGCTGGTCCCATCTTTTTTCATGTCAAGTATAATGGTACTGTCTTTCCAGTCACTGCTTTTTATTGGACCTAATAAATTTTTATGTTCCGGATCACTATTTTGTTGAGATACAAAGTAAGTGATTTCTGCGGACTCAGTTGTCCTGGAGTTGAGTGGTAATGATATAGTCAGGACCTATAAGTATCTGGGTGTGCTCCTCAGTAATAAACTAGACTGGGCTGACCACCTGGAGGCGCTGCACAGAAAGGGCCACAGCAGACCCTACCTGCTCAGGAGGCTGAGGGACTTCGGAGTCCAGGGGACACTTCTTAGGGTGAATTCACACTGAGTAAACGCTAGCTTATTCTGAACGTAAAACACGTTCAGAATAAGCGGCGTCTAAAGCAGCTCCATTCATTTCTATGGGAGCGGGGATACGAGCGCTCCCCATAGAAATGAATGGGCTGCTTCTTTCACTCCGTGCAGTCCCATTGAAGTGAATGGGGAGTGCCGGCGTATACGGCAAGCTCTGCTCATGCCGGAGCGTACACGCCGGCACTCCCCATTCACTTCAATGGGACTGCACGGAGTGAAAGAAGCAGCCCATTCATTTCTATGGGGAGCGCTCGTATCCCCGCTCCCATAGAAATGAATGGAGCTGCTTTAGACGCCGCTTATTCTGAACGTGTTTTACGTTCAGAATAAGCTAGCGTTTACTCAGTGTGAATGCACCCTTAGGGCCTTTTTAAACTCTATGGTTGCTTCAGCCATCTTTTTCAGTGTGGCCTGCTGGGGGAGCAGTATATCAACCAGGGACAGAAATAGACTTGACCGACTGATCAGGAGGGCCAGCTCTGTCCTGGGGAGCCCCCTGGACCCAGTACAGGTGGTGGGTGACAGAAGGATACTGTCCGTGGTGACCTCCATGCGGGAGAATAAATCCCACCCCATGTATGGGACCTTGATGGCACTTGGCAGCACTGTAAGTGACCGTCTGCTTCACCCCAAGTGTGAGAAGGAGCTATCGCAAGTCCTTCCTTCCAACCGCGACCAGGCTGTATAATCTACATCAGACCAAGCGAAGACACTCCGTACAGAGAACTAATAATTATGAAGTCTTCCTTCTTTCTTCTTCTGTTCCTTAGCTGCTATGGACTCCTAGTATATCTTCTCTTCTCAGCATATGTGTGTCTACGTCTGTAATATATTACTGTGTATTATCCTGTATCTGTATTACTATGCTGCTGTAATATACTGAAATTTCCCCACTATGGGACAATAAAGGATTATCTTATTTTATACAAAGTAACCAAATAATCTTATTATTTCATTCATCATCCTTGCTCCAAAGCAATTCTGGCTTGTAAATCTGCAATTTGATGAAACCTGTTTGGAAAGTTATTCTTTATAGTTTATTGTTATATGTTAGTTATAGTATATTATGTATGGCCACATCTGTCTCAGAGTCTCCATTCTGAGCTTCTGGGCATATTTGGGACTTTTTGGTTCGGGGAGGTCTGTAATAAATTAATGGACACTCAATGGACACCATTGTAGTCAATGGGACCTATGAGGATCTTTTGCTGTCTATCATTAAATGAACCGTGAATGAATGGCTCTGTTATCTGGTCACCAAAGTCTAGGGCACTTATATTAATGCACTTTTAGGAATGGTTATCTTTACATTGTATAACACTATACAATGTGGAGGGATGGCAATAGTCAATAACGCATAAGGCGCCATCCGCCGCCATTGCTTTTAAATACAGTGATCTGTATATTGAGCAATCACATCCTCATATAAATAATATTATGCACCATTGTGCTACTTAAACTACTTGCATATAGATTTTTTTTCCCTTCACATGATCCATATACCCCCCAGGGGTAGGGGTGCAGTTGTAATAGCACCCTCTTCAGCCCCCATAGCTATGCTATGGGAACACATAAGGTCATGCTCCAAAATGATGTAATCGGTCTAATATTATCCTGCTGTAAATCACTTACCAACATCAATGGAGGGTCATCTTGATTTCTTTAGCCCCCAAGGCCCTCCAGTACATTTAATACATGGGATTAAACCACTGTGTATTACAAAGGCCGCCTAAAGATCACTTATAGCTGTAGGCTTTCATCTGAAATTGCTTGTCTGTCTCATACACATATCTTCTGTAGTGGTACAGGATAGTCACACTGTTGCCCGCACCCAATCCCTTGTTTACACCCTGGCACGGGAATGGGTGAGGTGTGTACATTACTTCACAAGTAGGAAGAAACTACAATTCCCAGGAGGCATTGCACTGTTCAGACATCCATGCACTTCTCACTATAGAGTGCTGGGTCTATACGTGGATCTCCATACAGAGCAATATAGTCTTCTATCCGTGGCGTATCATTGATGGTCTGCTGACAGGCCAAGGCCGAGTAACATAAAGCAAGCCTGTCAATGCTCCAAAATTTCTGGGAGGCTCCAACAGAACAGATGGCGAATCTCCCAGGCCGGTGGGTTCTGTTATATTATTTGCGACATGGTCACTTAATGTGCTGATCACGTCACTATAAAGGGGTATGGAAGCCCCCAAATGGGATGACATTTTACCGGGAGGGCATGTGGTTGTGAAAGCATGTCAGGTCTCCCAGAGTCCAACCATGAAAAGCTAGTACGAATATGCTAAAGACAATGCGACATGTAGATGTGACAGTGACATCATGAGACCCCCCAGACAACCCCAGAGTGACAGTAAGGCGATGGGGTCCAGGATGGAGGAGAGTGACGGCCTGCCGCCGTTCATGCAGGACTTTTCTATCCGCCGATTTCTGTGGCGGAGTTGACTCCGGTGCAGAAGTGAATTGAGGCACAGATCACATCTGCGTTTGGGTTTCCGTTTGGGGACCCTCCCCCCTGAACGGAAACCAATACGCATTAAAAAGCGGTTACCTTCAGGAAACCCGCGGACCCATAGACTATAATGGGGTCCATGTGGTTTCCGCACAAAAGACGCGGAAAGGTGCAGCTTGTTGGAATTTTCTCTTTGCATGTTTTGTGCAGAAACCACACGGACCCCGTTAACGTTTGCAGGGTACCGCTTTTTAATGCGTATAGGTTTTCGTTTGGGAAGATGATCCTCAAGCGGACACCCCGAACATAGATGTGAATAGGGCCTTAGCCTTGTCCGACATTCATATCTGCAGTTGACAATGGATCCCAACAAAGACAAACCCCAATGAAGCCACTGACTTTAATGGGGTCCACTGGGTTCCCAATTTTTGTAACTAAAATCGTCAGATGAAAAAACTGGGCTTACAACACTGACTAATCTGCGCCAGACCGACACCCCATGCAGATGTGAACATGGCCATAGTCTATGTTGGCTGGATATTTGGCGATTTTTGTGACCATCATTGTATAAATATACACTTATTACACGTCAGGTCGCTGTAACCTAAATGACTAATCTCAGCCTAGACATGGCAGTGCGACCCCAATATCACAGACATCTTCTATATGCAATAACAATCACTGTGTAAAAGGGGTATACAGCAGGATATAGCCTCTAACCAGGTTGCATTCTGCTCATTTCCATTTTCCAAAAAAAACCCCGACCTTTCAACCGGATGCACAAACGCGTTAAAGCTGAATGTGAACTGAGCCCAGCACAAGTTCTCCCCTTGCAGGAAGAGACCATTCTGAGTGCGGCACTTCTGTCTGAAGGAATGTGCTCTCCTCTTGACCTCAATAACATTTCTGTAAGCCACAATGCAGACATGATGAGAAGAGGCCACCTGTTTCTTAGCTCAGCCGCTAGCTCTTACTCGGCGGAGTGGGCGTGGCTCCACAGGGAGTGGGCGGTGGCTCTCTGGTTAAGAAGGCACTTGTGGAATGAGGGCGTGGCTGCGGACGTCGAGGGGCGGTGATTGACATCACATGGGCGTAGCTATTGGAGGTTCTGCCGCACGGAGATCGGCGTAGACTCAGAGTGTGGAGAGGGGGCGTGGCCGTAGTGGAGTGTGGGCGTGTTTCGGCTCGCTGTGTGGAGTGGAGAGAGGTGGCGGCGCCAGTCGGTCAGAGGAGGCGCTGCGCGGCGGGTCGCTGGTTTCTACTGCGTGATCAGTTCTGTTTTGTATCGGGACCGTTACCGGAGCTCGGTGTGCCCGTGAGTGAGGCGGAGTTATTGGGGCCCCCGGAGGGATGCGGCAGTGCTGCTGTCCAGGTAACGCCGGCACCGCAGAGCTGCTGACTGAGATTCCGGCACTTGGTTGGACTTGTTTTGCCGCTTTGTGAGGGTCTGGAGCAGAGATCTGCCACCTGTGGCTCTCCAGCTGTTGGGAAACTACAGATCCCAGCATGCTGCTGTCAGGGCTGAATGGGAGTGCTAGTTATCAGGGGCCACAGCATACACATCACTGAGCTATAGGGGCCACAGCATACACATCACTGAGCTATAGGGGCCACAGCTTACAGATCACTGAGCTATAGGGGCCACAGCATACACATCACTGAGGTATAGGGGCCACAGCATACACATCACTGAGCTATAGGGGCCACAGCATACACATCACTGAGCTATAGGGGCCACAGCTTACAGATCACTGAGCTATAGGGGCCACAGCTTACAGATCACTGAGGTATAGGGGCCACAGCATACACATCACTGAGCTATAGGGGCCACAGCTTACAGATCACTGAGGTATAGGGGCCACAGCTTACAGATCACTGAGCTATAGGGGCCACAGCATACACATCACTGAGCTATAGGGGCCACAGCATACACATCACTGAGCTATAGGGGCCACAGCTTACACATCACTGAGCTATAGGGGCCACAGCTTACAGATCACTGAGGTATAGGGGCCACAGCATACACATCACTGAGGTATAGGGGCCACAGCTTACAGATCACTGAGCTATAGGGGCCACAGCTTACAGATCACTGAGCTATAGGGGCCACAGCTTACAGATCACTGAGCTATAGGGGCCACAGCATACACATCACTGAGGTATAGGGGCCACAGCATACACATCACTGAGCTATAGGGGCCACAGCATACACATCACTGAGCTATAGGGGCCACAGCTTACAGATCACTGAGCTATAGGGGCCACAGCTTACAGATCACTGAGGTATAGGGGCCACAGCATACACATCACTGAGCTATAGGGGCCACAGCTTACAGATCACTGAGGTATAGGGGCCACAGCATACACATCACTGAGCTATAGGGGCCACAGCTTACAGATCACTGAGGTATAGGGGCCACAGCTTACAGATCACTGAGCTATAGGGGCCACAGCATACACATCACTGAGCTATAGGGGCCACAGCATACACATCACTGAGCTATAGGGGCCACAGCTTACACATCACTGAGCTATAGGGGCCACAGCTTACAGATCACTGAGGTATAGGGGCCACAGCATACACATCACTGAGGTATAGGGGCCACAGCTTACAGATCACTGAGCTATAGGGGCCACAGCTTACAGATCACTGAGCTATAGGGGCCACAGCTTACAGATCACTGAGCTATAGGGGCCACAGCTTACAGATCACTGAGCTATAGGGGCCACAGCTTACAGATCACTGAGCTATAGGGGCCACAGCTTACAGATCACTGAGGTATAGGGGCCACAGCATACACATCACTGAGGTATAGGGGCCACAGCTTACAGATCACTGAGGTATAGGGGCCACAGCATACACATCACTGAGCTATAGGGGCCACAGCTTACAGATCACTGAGGTATAGGGGCCACAGCTTACAGATCACTGAGCTATAGGGGCCACAGCTTACAGATCACTGAGCTATAGGGGCCACAGCTTACAGATCACTGAGGTATAGGGGCCACAGCATACACATCACTGAGGTATAGGGGCCACAGCTTACAGATCACTGAGGTATAGGGGCCACAGCTTACAGATCACTGAGGTATAGGGGCCACAGCTTACAGATCACTGAGCTATAGGGGCCACAGCTTACAGATCACTGAGGTATAGGGGCCACAGCTTACAGATCACTGAGCTATAGGGGCCACAGCATACACATCACTGAGCTATAGGAGCCACAGCTTACAGATCACTGAGGTATAGGGGCCACAGCATACACATCACTGAGGTATAGGGGCCACAGCATACACATCACTGAGCTATAGGGGCCACAGCATACACATCACTGAGCTATAGGGGCCACAGCATACACATCACTGAGCTATAGGGGCCACAGCTTACAGATCACTGAGCTATAGGGGCCACAGCTTACAGATCACTGAGATATAGGGGCCACAGCTTACAGATCACTGAGATATAGGGGCCACAGCTTACAGATCACTGAGCTATAGGGGCCACAGCTTACAGATCACTGAGGTATAGGGGCCACAGCTTACAGATCACTGAGCTATAGGGGCCACAGCTTACAGATCACTGAGCTATAGGGGCCACAGCTTACAGATCACTGAGGTATAGGGGCCACAGCATACACATCACTGAGCTATAGGGGCCACAGCATGCACATCACTGAGGTATAGGGGCCACAGCTTACAGATCACTGAGGTATAGGGGCCACAGCTTACAGATCACTGAGCTATAGGGGCCACAGCTTACAGATCACTGAGCTATAGGGGCCACAGCTTACAGATCACTGAGCTATAGGGGCCACAGCTTACAGATCACTGAGGTATAGGGGCCACAGCTTACAGATCACTGAGCTATAGGGGCCACAGCATACACATCACTGAGCTATAGGGCCTGCATCTGATCCCAGTGATTGGACTGTGGCCCCTGAGAGTCCCTACACCTGGTCACAGTTGTGACTTTATATATTTATAATGAATGTTGATCACTTGATCGCACCCTAATCGATCACAATCGGCTCCGATCTGATCGGTGATTGATCTTTCCTGATGTTGCAGACTCTTTGACATCTATGACCCCATAGAACGAGGGCGATCATTACCAGGGCACTTTATAGGGTCACGTATGTTGTGCACAGCAGTGCGCCATGATCTGAAGTTTGTTTTGCTTTATGACAGTGGACGTCAGTGGTGATCTTGTATTTCGGTGTTTTGGTTTTTTCCAGCTGTTGTGTCACCGGCGAGTTGCTATTTATATGGTAAATTATAGTGATTGTCAGAGGTCGCCATCTTGCCTTGGTCTCCCCATCACATATACAGAAGCATTTGACTTATTGGGCTGATGTGGTCAATTTGGAAAGTTGGTTTTTGTTCTGTAATGATATTGATAATATGTGATGGATGAGCGGGGGAGATAAGCAGCGGCTAGATATAGTTTGGCACCGCTTATCTATAAGAAGCAAAAGATGGAAGGAAAAAGAGAATGCATTATGTCTGTAAGGACGGTCTATAAACATGGATGCCCAGACGGGAATCTTCATATACGTGAGCAGCTTCAGGGCCCTACAAACATTTAACCCTTCGTTGTGTCTACAGACTGCGCTCCCCTGTTTGTTTACATCCCCCCCATCTCTGCCATGTAGCGGTGCACGTTCTTGTCCCCACCACCAAAGATCTGCTCTCGGCTCTCAATGGGCAAGTTACTGTTTGTAGAAAATCAGTGGTTACCTATAGACACCCCCATTGTACCGCTATATTGTGTGCAGTGAGTGACGTGTTAGTCTTTATGGCATGAGTTTATATGGACTGATGGATGACGCTATTTAGGTTTCTATTATGTATGGAGCAATGCGACGTGTATAAGGACCTGGTATACACATGGCGGCCAGACTGCGATAGACTTCTGTATAAAATTCCTTGGGTAGTTGAGATTTTCTTACACCGTCCGCACTAGATCATACACTAGTACTTCTATTCTATTACACTTGTATATAGGGTAATTTTATTGTATGTGTTGCGCATATATATACAGTATATACTTGTATATCTCCCAGGTCTCCCAGGTTTAGCAGTATTTCTTAAAGCGATACGCCCCGTAACATCCCAAAGAGGTTTTCCAATAATATGAATTAACAACATGACTGCGACCCCTTCTATTCTCTAGTATTAATGGAGTCTGACACTGATTTTAATGAGAGATGACCACCCATGTGCTGAAGTCGGTGGGAGTTACGTAAGCCTGTCCCTTTTATTGCCTGATGTTGTGATAATAAGATTGTGCGCACATGGCAAAGTCTTGTGTATGTGTTCGGTGTCGCTGTGCACGGGATCTTCATATGGGAGCCTTGTTGTACAGAACCGTAGGCTGCGTCATGAGACGCCATATTCTGTAGGGGTAATGCTTTTAGGCTACATGTTTACTTTGGCTGCGACTCTCCCTGTATGGCTAGAGTGCCCGGTCGCCCTGCAATGTCCTCATTTATATTGTTGCATTGTGTCCACGACTTCTAGTCACTAAAAAATCTAATTGTTTTTGTTCCTATAAGTGGCAGAAACGGAGGCGCAAATTTTCAGAGTCAAAGGCGTTACGTTCAAGTGTGCCAGTCCTATCTAAGGTTGGCGTCACTTCTGCGCCAGTTTCTCCATCGTTTGGGTCCACCAGAGGACCCTGAGCGACAAAGGGCTTGGCCGCTTAGGGCTCATTCACACGGGGCAAGAGGGGGTGGATTTTGGCGCTGAATCCACCTCAGAATCCGCCCCCTCGCAATAGAGGTCTATGGAGACCGCCAGCTTCCTTTTTTCCGTGAGCAGTATATTCCGGCTCACGGAAAAAAGAAATGAGTTGTCCTTTCTTCAGGCGGATTCTGCAGCTGAGTCAGCCCCGGCATCCACCTCGCAGCAGCACAGACCTACTCCGGAGCAGGAAGCCGTGGCAGGCGCATTTTGGTCCTATACTGACGCAGCTTCCTGCATCAGAATCAGGACCAAAATACGCGGCCCCGTGCCCCGTGTGAACGAGGCCTAAAACATAGGTTGCCCACGGACAAAGGTAGACCCCATTGACTATAATGGGATCTGCTACGTGTCCGCCATATTCATACTGAAAGGGTTGGAGAGGACAGTCCTCCTTGGCGGTTTCTGCGGCGGAGACTCGGCACGGATATAAACTTCAGCTAAGGCCCGGTTCACATCTACGCTTGGGTTTCTGTTCGGGGAGTCCTAATCCGCATAAAACCTAATCTGCATAAAAAAGCGATTACCTATGGAAACCCGCGGACCCCATAGATTATAATGGTGCTGCGGAGAGAAGCGTGCAACTTGCAGGACTTTTCTTTCCATATTTTTCATGCGAAAAGGGGAACGGAAAGGCCCAAATGCAGACGTGAACCGGGCAGGAATAATATACTTCACCCTAGTGACAGACTCCCTTATAAAGGTACTGCCTGTGTTTTCACACTGAATACAGCTCTGAAGTCGGTTAATGGAGCCGCTTCTCTTTGTGCCGGTCTTCATTTCCATGACTGAACTCACTTTGGGGCTCTGCTTGTGAATACCAGTTCTTCAGCATTCAGTGCTGATCGTCCTCTGGTAGATTCTGGGTTTCGCTCTTGGGATTACTCCTCTCTTTTAGTTGCTAATGACTCGTCAATATTTACTAATTAACCCTCTGAAGACCATTGTTACTTGTAAACTTAAAAGCGACAACCTGGGGAAACGATACACTCATTTGTGTTTTGCTATCATGTATCTTCTCAGTCTTGGTCATGATATTATTTCCAACCCTTCGGGGAATGTTCCCACCCTCGCTCTCTATTTAGTTTTTTGTCAAATGGAAACCCCAGAGGTAGAGGGTTGTGCGCTGTGGACTCCGGTCACCTCCTAATCCTCTCCGGCTAAAGAATGGGTATTGGTCTAATGTACTGTATGGAGTGAATGGGAATTTACATGGTAAGAGAGTGATTGTATGGACTCTGAATCTATCATGCAGATCGGGATTAATGATCATTTAGGGGGAGATGTTTGTTTCTTTGGGCTTTTATGTTATCTCATAATCCTTTTATAGGTTGCTGATCACACATGTAAAAGAGTACGCCATGGATTAGAGGAGCCCTATTGATTGGGAACCTGTCAGGTTGATTTGGGACATGATACCGTCCACAGATCCTTCTAGACCGGGAGTTTCGTGTCCTCAATAACCCTGTTGTAAAGCTGTGCAAGACCGCATTAAAACGTCAGACTCTTCTCTGGTGCCCATGCAGATGTTTAGGGAGTATCCCAAATTCACTGCGTATGTGCTCCAGATCCGGGGCTTGAATACTGAAGCTGTGGTGTCCGCCATTCATAGGCCTCAGCAGTCAAGTGGCGTTGTCACATCGTTGCAAGCGTCACGACACCAAGTCCCCCACGTGATTGCTGAGTCCTAATGTTGCACATATTAGCAGTTTTGGTTCAGACAGGAATGGTCCAAACGAAACTGCAGCTGGAACCTTCCGAATGTTGCGTTACCGAACTGAAATAAACAACATGAACAAAATCGCGTCTGATCTCCTAGTTGATGTTCAGTTTTGGTTATTTTATAGATATATCTTTATGGGGTCCTCCCCACTCTCCCCGACTTTTATCTGCCCCATCCTTGGGTAATCCGCCGTCAGAGGTGTCTGGTAGCAAAACTCTCCCGTCTCTGTTCAGGGCATATGCACCCCGGCATGCATGGGTATGGAGGTTTTGGGCAAGATATCTGCTGTCAATGGTCAATACACTACTGACTGGTATATGGCTGCCTTAAGGTGGTTGTGATAGGATTCTGGTGTGTAAGAGCAACTTCAGGTTATGTCGGCTGTAACTATAGACTTTACCACCAATGCTTCTAGAGGAGACTATCTCCATCATACATGAAATCTGACATGTCCTATATGGGTGACTTTACTACAACTCTGCATAGAATGGCTCCATAATGCGACCTCGTTCCATAGGTTTGTGATAGACTAATGCATTGGCCCCGTATCTTGGTGTCCATATTATGGCTCTAGATCACGGCCTGGTGACAGATCTACTTTCCCAAACTTGAAGCACCATAGATCAGTTGGGCACGGAGTCCTGTTGTCTGGTTGGGCTAGGTGTGTGTAGATACGACTTGGCCAAAGTCAACAATTTTGGCCACAGTGGCTGTCCTGTTGTGGTTGGGGGTGTACCCACTCTCACCTCAAAACTAGGTCCTTTTGTTCTCAAGTGAGATGAGCTCGTAACAAGATCGGATCCCAATCGGCGATCGAGCAAATTTCACAATCGGGATCAGCTGGAAAATTATCAAAAATTGGATTTTGAAATTTCAAGATTGGCTCAACCCTACCATATATATATAATATACAATTAGGGTCGAAGGATCGGGAAAGATCAGATCCCGATCGGTGATCGAGCAAATTTCATGATCGGGATTGGCTGGAAAATGATCAGAAATCGGATTTTAAAATAGATCCTGAAATCTCAAGATTGGTTCAACCCTAGTAACAAGGTAGAGGCCAGAGGTGTCATTCCCCTCTCCATACTTGGGAACACATGCATGCTCAGCCGAGTGTGCCTAAGTATGGGGTTTGGGAGGATAGCTGTCTGCCAAATGGGAGCATTTTTTTTGTTTGCCTTATGATTGTTATACAGAAGCAGCCCGGTTATTTTTATACATAGCAAAAAGACAAGATAATTGAGATCCGGTGACAAATGTCTTAACTGGAGGGCCCAGACAGTGTGAGACTTCTCTGCGGTTTCACGTACCTGTCCCCTCTGGCCATTTGAAGCAAGGATCTAATCTCGCCTGGATCTGCTACCGACACATCTGCTTTTTAGCAGGTTTATGTGGAATTCTTAGGAGTATTATTTCCATCTTGGACATACCGAGAACCAGAAATTTCTAAGAACAAGGGAAAGAAGAAAAAATTGAAACGATTCTGATTATTGCAAGACCTTTATGTTCACATATGTGTTATGGATGTTTATAGGACAGTTCGCTTTGTACTGCACGGTAGAAATTTACGGTAGAATTTTATTTTGATATGACTGTTATATGATTTATTTTATTTTTTTTCTGCATGCATTTCAGGGCTCCGTGGAGGGATTCATAAAGACCAACATATTGTATGCTAGTCTTTATGTTCCCCGTGCCAGTGGAGGATATGCTTAATTCATGATAAGGCTTGGTACCTTGCTACCAGTTTGGGCGTGGATAGTTTTGCTATTCTTGGCAGCAGTCATTATGAACGTGGTGTGGTTGATGGACTGCAAGGCGGGTGCAAACAGAGGACCTTTTACCACCTCCACAATCTCTAGTTCTTAGCATCTGTTAATAGGTGGCACTCTACTGGTTACAGCGCTGTTGATATTTTATAGCCCATACCATTCCTGAGCAACAAGTGCAGTCAGTTTTGCTGCCTGTTGTGCTATTTAAGCTCTGTGATGCCAGAAGGGGGTGTCAGGCAATTCAGATCTCCAATCAGAGGCAGCCAGTGTCAGAGTCCAGAGTCACACTCCTTGTCTGCTCCTGCCTGACACCGCCCACCTGACAGTACAGAGTCTAAATACCATATCAGGGACCAAAACAATTGATTGCTCAGGAACGGTGGGGGCTAGAGAAAAAATTCCAACTGTGCCAGAATCGGTGGAGTGGCAGCTATTAATTGATGTAAAGAGCCGGACTAGATGGAGGTGGTGAATGTTTCTCTTCTCAAGTCATAAATTTGCAACTATTTTACATAAAACACTGTTGTCAAAGATTAATGTAGCAATATTTTGTATATTAATGTAGCAATGTATTTTATGCAAAAAGCTTCCATTGCATGTTGATCTAATATCAATTTTCAATTCGATAGTACAAGAGAAGCCTAAATCGTCAGTGTTTGGTATAGGGAGTAGTGTATATATAGCGTATAACATCCCATACTATACGTCAGTGTATGTCTCCTGTGAGTCATTGATCACACATGTCAGTTTTATGGCTTCTCAGTATTTCCCACACTGGTATGACATTATTGTGATACTAAGTATGTGTTGTCCCCAATGTCATGCTTTGTACAGATAATGACTTGAGGTGTTCCTGCTGGGGGCATTCTAGGCCTTGCAGAACAGGTGTTACACAAGACAACATGAGCTCACACTTGCTTCATTTCCTCTTGTCAGGTTTCAGTCTTTTAGTTTGTTTTATTGCTTTGATGCAGGAAGGAGATGGTTAATGGTGACCCGGGCCTATCTGCTAAACCAGAGCATCCGACTACTGTGGTGTTTCGCAGCAAGGTTGCAATTTGCAATGTCACTGTATCTGCACATCTTGATCTCAAAGGGGTTATCCAGTTACTAAAATTGATGGCGTATCCTCAAGTCAGGTCAGCAATGTTAGATCTGTGAGAGTCGACAGCTGGGACCCCCACAGATCAGCTGTTCAGGAATTCGCCATACAATTTGTAGTGTTGGGTTTTGGTACTGCTCCATAGACTTTTTTTTTTTTAAATAGGACTCTCAATCTACATTTTTTCTTATCAGTATGGGAGGAAATTCATGCAAGCACATGGAGAACATACAAATTCCTTGCAGATGTTGTTCCTGGTGGGATTCGAACCCAGGACTCAAGGAATGCAAGCCTGCAGTGCTAACCACTGAGCCACCATGTTGCCCCCTGCTCCATAGACTTCTGTAGGATACCTAAAGTCACCGCTACAGCGAGTGTGGAGCGCGGCTCATGGCTTATAACTGATGGACAGGGGTCCCGGCTGCCTGTCCTCTGCAGATTGCCTGCCCTAGTGGATAATCCCTTTTAGCAATTATCATTATGTCTATTGACAGTGCCCGTTTTGATGGGAGCTAAAGTAAAATGCAAGACTCCTTTTTTTGTCCGTTCCTCTGTTATTCCTCCTGGAAATTTAGGAATAAACTGACTACTGGTTATTACCGTTTCCTTTGCCAGTAGGATGTGACCCTGCCCAGTCTAATACTCAGTAAGGGTTGGAATCCCCCTATACTATTTCTTCCAGTCGTTGTAGGCTTTTTGTGTGGTTTTTTTCCTGCCCTTTTACTAATGCAATAGTAACACCTCCATCATTTTATTTTTCTTTCCTATCGACGTTTGCGCACAATAGAAGCGGAATCTATCCTCGCTGTAATAATCTTTTCACTTTCCCCCGGCCCTGCCAGGGCTCCTTGTGCTGAATGCCGGATGGTTATCAGCCCCGGCTCTCACCCGTCTGTGTTTTTCCTGTTGGTGTGTGCTATGGATTGTATTATATACCCCAGGGATTGTGGGATTTGGCAGCTGATCACATTCAGGCATTTGACTTTCGTCTTCCCCTAACAGCGAAGTCTGAGGAAACCAAAATCTTAAGTGTCTGAATGGAGTTTCTAGACTTCTCTGGTGGCACGTGTGAAAACTTTAGTTTCCTCAACCATTGAGGTCTTCTCACCTGTGTATGTAGGAAAATACAAAGGTTAGTGTAACTTATACTTGGTGCACACTAGTGCTGGTCAGTCCGTTGTTCTGGTCTGACGGTGGACCTGAGCAAGGGATAGAAAGCGGTTACTCATAGAGTGCAAGCAGGAAATTTCAGGCGGAGGCCCATTGAATGAAAGGGGCCATGGAAGCATGGGTGGGGGGCGGCACATGGATGACCTCTGTTTCCCCCCCCCGTGCCGTTCATTCACGGCCGCCGCTTAGCACATGGTTGTATACAACTGGCTTAAATGTACAGGGTTTCCACCTTTCAGATCCCCGAAAAACGGAAACCCGAATGCTAGTGTGAATTTAGCATCCCACCAAAAAAAAATTCTGGAGAAAATGCAGCAGATGTTGTTTTTGGTTGGCCTCAAACCTAACCACTGAGCCATCTTTTTGCCCATTGAGCCACGTACAGGGGGTGGAATCACATTTAGTGGCATCTTGTCTTTCGTATGTGAGTCATTGAAACAACTGATCTAGAAAACCATTACCAAACATTATCATCCTCAGTGGTCAGATAGTCGCAGCACTTTGTGTTACACTCCATAAGTTCGGAGGCCCTTGTAATGATTTACTATGTGAGTGGGCACAATGGTCAAAACAACATGAAACAAGCAAAATGCTGAAATGTATCTTCCGGTTCTGTCCCAACGTACATGACTCTGCCCCTGCTCACGTGTCTAGGGATATACTTTGTGTATGGTAAGTCTAGGCGGTGGGGCTCACAGCTTAAAGGGGTTGTCCAGGATTTAGGGCAAATCCCAAGACTGCTGGGGTATAAAACAAAATAAGACTTGTCTATCCCCAGTGCTCATTCCCATTCTCCTTTCCGTCCTGTGTCCAAAGTCGTTCCGTACAAGCGACTTCTAAGGCTACTGAAACGTGAGCCTCTCCGCTTCTGGCGTGGCAAGACCTGACGTAGGAGGGAAAGGGGGACAGGATTGGGAATTTTCTTTCCCCAATTTTGGCTTCTCTGTCCTCCACTATTACTCGGAGAAGTTTGCTTCTGACCAGACATTTTCTCTGTAGTGGACGCAACCAGGAATTTAATATTACACCATGGCCGTTCCAAGAAATACAAGGACATCCCAGGTCTACGACTTCATAGAAAGTGGTGCACTGGAATAGTGAATGGGGGGAACCTGGGAGTAGGAATGGGTTAAACCATTGACCTCTCCATGTTGGAGTGATACAGTTACATCTTCTTCCTTAGTTGTTTCAGGCGGTTTAGATGGTGGTTGAGGGTCATTTCCTTCAGACTGACTTCCTCTTCTTAAGAATACTCTCTGGCTGAGCCTTTAATGGCTTCTTTTTATAAATTGGAGGAGTCTATTTCACCAAATGACAGAGTTTCTAAACCTTCTGATTCTACCTTATTACAGTAATGTCTATAATTTGTCTCGGGACGTTATGAAACGTTTTGATTTTTGGGTTAGGAGATGTTCACATTGGGAGGGGGATCTACTAATCCATCCAGGCCCATTATTTTTCTAGGAAGGGTCAGTTTTTAGGGGCAATCTATGCCAATTTTCTGGCATAGATGGATATAAATGTTGGGCATCTTTGGGGCACAGCCCATTCTTGCACCAAAGATGTGCCACATCCATGGTTTTGCGCCCTTCACTGGTGTGAAGAACATCTTGTAAACGTCTTAAAAAATTTGTCCCGTTGTGTTTTGATCAATGGTTTAAGGGAATCTTTTACATCTCTGTATGGATTCATTATATCTGGAGCCCCGGTGTTTCAGAACCAAAGTGGAACCCATCTTGGACCCTTGTTGGCTAGTTTCCATTCTTGAGGAGACCGTAGGAGACACGAGACGTCTCGGTTACATATAACCATATTGTATATGTAAAACTATTATAACTTCCTTTGTAAATCTAACTATGTTCCACTTTGTCTTTTTTCGATAGGTTTGGATTTGTGGCCTATGGGCAAAGAGTGGCACTGAATGCTTGCTGAGGACCTCTCAGAGGCACGCTGGGATGTTGCGTCAGAACGGAGGAGGTAACAGGCGTGGTTTGGGATTTGCGCGGTTTTCTACCTCAAACTTCTTCATCTCAAATTCTGCCACCTGGGGAATGGGGAGAAGCACCAAAAGTAATTCTCTGAGCAGTATCAGCACTAACTCCGACTGCTATGACAGCTCCGTGGTGGATCCGGAGTACATCATGCAACTGGTGAATGACGTCCGGAGGTTCGCCGATGTCCTGCTCTATCTGAAGGAAGCCTTTTTGTCTACAGGTAAGGTTTGAGCTTCACCCAACTTCCTTCTGGGCAGTGTTGTTTGTTCTGGTCAAAGATTGCTTGTTGCTCGTGAACAGGGTTTACTCTACATTGATGTGTCACTGTGTTGGCTTCTTCAAATGTCATCTGTTTAAAAATCGTTTAAAGGGGTTTTTACGTGAAAAGTTTTTAACCTCTATCCATAGGAGAGAGGATAAATACCTGATTGGTGGGGGTCTGTCCACTGAGACCCCCACCAATCCCAAGAACAAGGAGTTCTTTCCCCCACTCTGTGCAACCAGGCCGAATTTGGACATAACTGGTGGTGGCCGTTGCTCCCATTCAATGGGAGTTCCAAAGACAACCAAAGTAAAGCCCTCGGCTATCACAAGCACACCCACTGAAGTGAATGGGAGCAACACCCACCACCAGTCATACCCAAATTCAGCCTGGTTGCAGGCTTCCTGGGGGGAGACGTCCTGTTGTCAACCAATGACATAACCCCTTTTGTGGATATTTTGTTGTTGTTGTGTTGTAAAAGGAGTTTTCCAGGCTTTAGCAATTGATGACGCCCCACAGATCAGCGGTTTGAAGCTGTAGTTGGCTATCTGACGTGACATTGATTGGTCACGTGGCCTGTTCTAACCTCAGTCCCATTAACGTGAATGAAGCTGAGCCGCAGGTACAACTACTATCCAAAATCAAGGACTGCGCCTTGTTTTTTTGCCCTGTGAAGAGGCCACCGCACCTTGCCTGAATGCTACATGCTTTTCAAACAGCTGATCCTAGGTGTGAAACCTATGACCATCTTCAATTGGTGACCCATCTTAAGGATCTATATTGATCATTTACTGTCTATTGTTTCTCATGCTCATTGGCTTATATAGGAGTGTGTTGTGAGCATGCTCTGTAATCTGTGCAATGAGTTGTGTCCATCACTCATTGTGGATGGTGTGGACGTGTATCTGAAAAGTAATCTCTAAAGAACAGGAAGTGTTGACTTATGATGAGACTCGGTGACCAAACTGAAAACTGTAAGATTTGTGTAGATCATAATGTTGGATTAAAAAAAAACAAAAAAAACTTCAAACACTTGGTCGTTTTCTGATGAGCCGTTCCCTTAAAGTAGGGATCTCCTTGAGTAAAATGCAGGGATACATGGTAGTCATTGAACAATTAGTCAGGTATTATGAAGCTACATCAAATAAATTCAGGGTTAATTACTTAAAGAACCGGTTGTGTGCATTCTGGCAATATTCATGAGCACACAACCTGTTCATGTAGTATGGTGATATTTTAAAGGGGGTTGGGCACTTTCAATGACCTTTGCACTATATGAGTAGCACATGCCACTTACGGTACTATGTGGTGCTCCTAAACCCTCTGCCTTGTTTTCCTTATGTTTGACGTCACCCTGTCCTTGGTTGCGTGGATGGTGGTGCCGTCCATCACATGGCAGCCGTCGACCACCATATGAACATTGTGGCAAGCTGAGTGATCACATGGGCCTCAATACGACCCAGGGGACAAGGACGAAGGTGCAGGGTGACATCATATATAGGTGACAGGTCCTGTTCATAGACCTCCATCAATGTAAAGTTATTTTCTAGCGGCCAACCCCAGTCCCTAGCTAAAGCTTCCCACCGCAGTGCTCGGGACACGGCCATGGTGAAATTCCCCGACTCTGTATGAACTGCTGTTATGGGTATTCATGTTCAAGTGTTGCCCATTGGATTCCTAAGAGACTCTTTAGCAAACACAACACTTCTCGGCTATTGACAGAGACTTGGTTGGTTTCCAAGTCTTGTTTGTGAAGCAGAACATTAAGGTAGCAGTGAGCTTCCTAATAGTGGTTAACAAAGTGCTCCAGACGGGACTGGCACTGGAGGACTCGCGTTATCTTTGATGTCGCTGTAAAAAGTGTCTTGGTGTGAAACGATTAGTGCCTCAGACCCATGCACCGTCCCATCGCTCTTTGTAATGAAAATGGCTAGAGGACTACATAATGCCTCCCTCGTTGGGCTTGGACATGGTAAATGAGGGCCCTTTGTGCTCCCGGCTGGTTTTGTAGGACTTTTTCTTTCCCTTCATGTTTTATATTGGCTTGTTTATATACGTGGCAGCTTAACGTCCGTACACCAGGAAGCGCATATTTCTGTATATTTAATGACATGTAATATCCTAAAGCATGCTGCCTTGTTTGCCTGCCTCGTGACGGAGACAGGTACTTGGCAGGCCTGGCATACAGATACACTATATTAAACTATGCAGATTACTGGTAATTTATCACGTTAGCCGTGACGCATACTTAATACTACGTCCATATCATGCGTGCAGGTCGGGCTTAAAGGGAACCT
The DNA here is from genome assembly GCF_031893055.1 of Leptodactylus fuscus. Lineage (NCBI taxonomy): Eukaryota > Metazoa > Chordata > Amphibia > Anura > Leptodactylidae > Leptodactylus > Leptodactylus fuscus. The sequence goes on along the minus strand of NC_134273.1, from coordinate 71,325,314 downwards.
GTCATCACTAACATTCCCTCCTGTCTACAGGCAGCATGATATAGAGCAGGAGAGCGCAGCATTGACATAGTTATGGGATGTATAGTTTCCCCGTACATTGTGAGACAGTGTTACTCAGTATTGGAAACCTTCCCTTGTACCCTGACTTTACTGTCAGTCACTGACTCGGACCGCCCACTGGACTCCTAACAAGTTGGAACATGACCTTGTTTAAAATTGGAGACAAAAGTTAGATTTTTGCAAATATAAATAGTTAAAAATTTTGCCGGGTTTTAAAGATTTTCTCTAACCATCTTAGTGGTGACTTTTTTTTGTATGAACCATATTTCCATGCTTCGGGATGAACCAAAAGAACAGACAAACCGATGGAGATGTAAATGTAGCATAATGTATACAGCCAACTCAAGAGATGTCTTTCGCCCTTTTAGCCTTTTTGACCAGTCAGTAGGAATCAATGAGGAGTGGGATTCTGCCAGGTACATATAGGACAGTGATGGTGAACACTCAGAGCCCTCTCTATGGGCGCCCACCTGTGGAACAGATTATACTATGTGGGGGACACTGTGGAGCAGATTGTACTGTGTGGGGGCCACTGTGGAGCAGATTGCACTGTGTGGGGGCCACTGTGGAGCAGATTGCACTGTGTGGGGGCCACTGTGGAGCAAATTGTACTGTGTGGGGACACTGTGGAGCAAATTGTACTGTGTGGTGACCACTGTGGAACAGATTGTACTGTGTGGGGGCCACTGTGGAGCAAATTGTACTGTGTGGGGGCCACTGTGGAGCAAATTGTACTGTGTGGGGGCCACTGTGGAACAGATTGTTCTGTGTGAGGCCACTATGGAGCAAATTGTACTGTGTCAGGGCCACTGTAGAGCAAATCTTACTGTGTGGGGGTCACTGTGGAGCAAATTCTACTGTGTGGGGGCCACTGTGGAGCAAATCTTACTGTGTGGGGGTCACTGTGGAGCAAATTGTACTGTGTGGTGGCCACTGTGGAACAGATTATACTGTGTGGTGGCCACTGTGGAGCAGGTTCTACTGTGTGAGGCCACTGTGGAGCAAATTGTACTGAGTCAGGGCCACTGTAGAGCAAATCTTACTGTGTGGGGGTCACTGTGGAGCAAATTCTACTGTGTGGGGGCCACTGTGGAGCAGATTATACTGTGTGGGGGCCACTGTGGAGCAGATTATACTGTGTGGGGGCCACTGTGGAGCAGATTATACTGTGTGGGGGCCACTGTGGAGCAGATTATACTGTGTGGGGGCCACTGTGGAGCAGATTATACTGTGTGGGGGCCACTGTGGAGCAGATTATACTGTGTGGGGGCCACTGTGGAGCAGATTATACTGTGTGGGGCCACTGTGGAGCAGATTATACTGTGTGGGGGCCACTGTGGAGCAGATTATACTGTGTGGGGGCCACTGTGGAGCAGGTTCTACTGTGTGGGGGCCACTGTGGAGCAGATTCTACTGTGTGGGGGCAGATTGGACTAGGTGGAGGTCACTGTGGAGCAGATTGGATTGTGTGGGGGCCCTTCACTATTTATATCACACAGTATCTGTTTTATAGCAGACATGTGTTGGCACTTTGTGCTAAATTAGTGAGTTTTGGGTTGCAATTTGGGCACTCAGTCTCCAAAAGGTTCACCATCATTGTTATAGGAAGACGGGCAATGTGTTAGGTACATTTGGATGATTTGCTTTGTATTGGCCGTAGATCCAAGAAGAAATGTGCCCAGACCGTGTTATCGTTCCATATTGACAACTTTTATTAATAATTTTCCGTTATAGTTTGATGACTTGTTTGTAGGGTTTTGTAGGGCTGTTAGGCTAAAACGGGACTAGTTAAATACGTTGAGGGAACAGTAGATCTGAGATATTACATGGGTTTTATATGTCTGATCACCGGTTGACCCTTCTCAAAGGTTATCTCCATACCTATTCTGTGTGTATATTTTATCAAGGTGCACGTAACCGGAGGATAGGACTCGTCCAACCTGTTCCTATACCCTTGAACTGCCCAGTAACCTAGAAACCTATTAAGAGCTCAGGGTGCCGCTCGTTCTGATGGAATTTGGCTCCTAGTATTGCGATTTTCTCACGTTATATGGTCGGAACGCGTTCTCCTTATGGGCACCCCTGGTGTGCTTGTAGTAAGGGGCCCACAACCTAAGAGTATCCGCCCTACCCATTGGAGTGTGGTCTCCGTTAGATTATTTTGTATACTCCCCCCCCCCCCCCCCCCCCATTTGATAACGTCCCGGCTGTCAGTTCAGATCTGCAGCCTTGTAGAGCTTTACATAGATACAAAGCTACTACGGGCAGCATGGGTATAGTCTATTGTGTGTGTTTACTACGGCATGGCCGCTCTCCATAGAATGCCCTCTGAATTCTTTCCAGCTAAATCTTTCATTTTCGGTGGATTGAGAGGCTTTAGTGTCCAAACAGAGGGATTTAGGAGGAATTTATGGTAAATAAAAGTTATGAAATGAACCAAAGGAAAATATGGCAGATCAAAGACCAGGCTGGATAAACATAACAGTTTGTCGGCGGGGGTAGGTATATACACAGCAAACATTGGCGTCCATTATCCGAGGAGTCGCCAGAATACTGTAGAGCGCAGGAATATATCATCTTAGGGTGCATTCACACTGAGTAAACGCTAGCTTATTTTGTAGAGTAAAATTACACTTGTAAATTTTGCTATCCCATTGACTTCAATGATATTTTTTTACAAGTGTAAAAATACGCCTGTAAAAAATACACCTGTAAAAAATACGCCTGTAAAAAAACGCCTGTAAAATGTCATTGAAGTCAATGGGATAGCAAAATTTACAAGTGTAATTTTACTCTACAAAATAAGCTAGCGTTTACTCAGTGTGAATGCACCCTTATAGTATCTTAGTTATTGGTATAATACAAATCTACAGAAATACTGATTCACACAAGTTCAGATCGATATTTAGGACCCACAATTTCCATGAAACTGGAAGACTATGCATAAAAAAAGTGTTGCATATCCGCTACGTTTTTTTTGGGGGGGGGGCCTTAGCCTACAGATTGTTTTCCATCCTAAAATTATTGATAACCTGTCCTAATGGTGAGTGAGGGTCCGACACCCCTAAGCATATACACACTGAATGCAACAGGAAGCGGACAGCGCCGTTCTCTGTCCAGTGGCCGAACCATGGTACTGCAGCTTGGCTCCCATTTAAGTGAATAGAAGCTGATCTGTGGTGACCTGGCCTAAGAACAGGTAATTCATGGGGGTGCCGGATGTCAGGCCCTCACCAGTCTGATATTAGTGACCTATGTTTAGGATAGGTCATCCATTTTTTTTTTTGCCCTGAATTTAGTTTCATTTTTTTTATATTTTTGGGAACCAGTGACTATCTAGTTGGCTTGCAACCTGGTTCCTCATACAGTTTGAGACTTCATCATCTCCAAAGGCAGGTATCCCTGTAGGTGTTCACAACCCGGCATCTCTATAAGGTCCATGGTAGTTCCTATTCACTCTCCATAGAGTTGTTCTTGGTCATTATCCGTGTCTTAGAACTAGGAGGGGCGTGGGAATGGAAAGAGGGAGGGCACGTGGACCATCGCTAACCCACAGAAATTACACCAATGGGGTGTCCAGGAAGTAATGAGAAGCTTTCTATATTGGTGGATACATCACTGGTGGGGGGTGTCTACTCCGGAGGCCTCGCTAAATACCGAGGGGTAATAATAGTCTAATGTCCAGGTTACAGGTATGAAAAAAAACAAAATCCCCTATAAAGACCTGGTAAGCAAAACTCTCCTTGATCCCAAACAGCCTGGAGCTTAAGATTTTAATATCTGCATAAAGCGAACCGACGTTCTTGTTGCATTTAGAAAAAAAAAAATTGAGCTAAAATTGGGAATGAAATAGTAGCAAAAACTGACCATGTGAATGCACCTGTACTCGAGCTGCTGTAAAGAAGTCGGAGGAGCCAGATCTATTCTCTTTTTTTATAAATTTCCTGAAGTCTTGCTTTCCCGTCCCAGAAACCTCCTCCTTCAGATCGGGCGTTTGAAATGGAATTTTCTTTTATCACGTTGCTTATTACGCAAAGGATAATTTTGAGATGGTTCTAAAAGATGAAAGGCCCACCAAAGGAATTTGTGGGTTAGTAAAGCGGCCCCGTCGTTCTCAGCTGTATCCCCTCCCCCCCCCCCCCACTCACATACCCTGCATTCCTCCTGAACAAACCTCTACTTGTTGCTATAGTGTCTAAGATCAACAGTCATTAGGTGTATGTGTGCGACCGCTGCGCTATCAGGGGCTTTATCAAATCAACGGCGGCCTCGTAACGAAATAAAGCTTGGTAGAATATATATATATATATATATATATATATATATATATATATATAATAATATAATAAAAATAAATATTATTATTGTATTTTGTCATTATTTTTATTTTTTTGTAATTTTTTTAATCTTATTTTTGTAATTTTTTTTACTATTATTTTTGTAAAATACCTGGTTGGAAATCAAAGTTTTCGACTACGGTAAGTAGTTTAGATGTATTTAGAATATTTGTATCTTTTTATTATTATTATTATTATTATTATTATTATTATTATTATTTTATTTTTTTATGGTATTAGGCAATTTATGGCTTTTTATGTCAAATATGGTGGCAAAAGTGTTAATATTTCTAGTATCTCAATCGTGTATAATTGTAAAATAAAATGTCACCTTTATTCATTGCGTTCTTATGTGTTTAGTGTGAACAGTGCTATTTACTCTATATGGCAGATAACCCGGACTATAGGATGGCTTCACAAGTTTTTGTGGGATTTTCATGCCATTTGCTGTGTGCATATGTTGCAGTAAAGTTTATATAGGGATATAAAATGTGCTACAAGTGAGACTTTAGTTTGTGCTTTTTTGTGCTGTATTTCAGTGGCTTTAAATGCATGGTCTGGGTATTACTTTTTGGCATGTTTCCCCATAGGCTTTCCTCAAGGATTTGAAAATTTCCAAAAAAATAAGTGTTACAAAAAATTAATTGTAAAATTCATCACAATTCACGTCAGTCATTGCAAGTGAAGTGTAGGGTGAAAGATCATCAGGGAAATCTACCATGTGGATTCTCATGGAGATCACTCCTATTGCAGTTGATGCTGATCAGTAACTAGCTAAGTGGCTGCTGCAGGGGATATGGAGTCCTGTTGGCCATTCCTAACATGGCTGACTAAGTAATATGTAGATCTTCTGGGGCAGAGTTACTGATATTGTCTAGAAGTAGGCTTAGACTACAAGCTTAGACTAGACAGTATTAAAGGGATCCTATCATTCAGAAGACATTTTTTCTAAGTACCACGTCGGAATAGCCTTAAGAAAAGCTATTCTTCTCATACCTTTCGTTGTCTTCTCCGTGCTGCCCTTTTCCTACAATCCCGGTTCTTGTCGGTATGCAAATTGGCTCTCTCGCAGCACTGGGGGCGGGCCCCAGTGCTCAGATAGCACTGGGGGCGTCCCCAATGCTGCAAGAGAACTCTCTCCAGCGCCGCCGCCGCCTCCTCTTCTTCAGCAGCGTCATCTTCAGCCTCTTCTTCCGGCGGTGGCTTGTAACTTCTAAGGCCTCCGGCCTTGGGCAGAGCAGACTATGCATGCTCATAGGCCACGAGAAAATGGCCACTTGCATAGTATTGTAAGCGGCCATTTTCTCGGGGCCTGTGGGCATGCGCAGTCTGTTCTGCCTGAGGCCTAGAAGTAAGAAGACACCGCCGGAAGAAGAGAATGAAGAGGCCGTTCCTGACGAAGATGGAGGCGGCGCTGGAGAGAGTTCTCTCGCAGCATTGGGGCCACCCCCAGTGCTGCAAGAGAGCTAATTTACATACCAACAAGAACCATAAGAAAAAATTGACAACGTTCCTTCTGTCATTGTAGCCTCTTTGGGTCAATCTTTTATCCTCGTTGAGAGATTTATTTATTTTTTTCTATTTGTAAGGTAGAGATCAGGTTCTTACAGGAGTTATGACCGCCGCGGCCCCATCACATGTGTTGGGAAATCACAATCCGATAGATTCACTTGAAAGCAAAGCAAACACAATTATTATTTTTCCTATCATGAAATTTTTTTTTGATAACGTGTGCCAACATAACCTGGCAACAGTTAACTCAAAAGCTAATTTTTACGGTGCTCATTTAGAAGCGGATTAATGGATTAGAATAGACTTGTTTCAAAGCAGAAAAAAAAAACTACTTTCCAGCCGACTCTTGTTCTTTTATGTGAAGGTACTAAAGATATTATAGGTTATTTTATCTCCAAATATTGTCAGGGCTGAAAATAGACCATTCATGAAGGGATTAGGATTAACCACCTGCCTTACCATCACTTACAAAAATACTAAAATAATGTAATTTAGGTTAGAGCTTGTTCTATATAGACGGACTACAGGCTGCCATAAACAGCAACCCTTATTCTGCTGACAGATCATATTATAAAGTCTCTATCATATGATGTTATCTGAACAGCTCTATGGGAATTCTGCAGCTCTATAGGTGGGCAAGGTTCCTAGGGTATTCCTTAAATGCGTTGTGTCATGATGGACACTTATCCCCTATCTGTAGAACAGGGGATGTGTCCAATTATTGGATCCTGGAGGATGTGGGGGAACAAAAGTCCCCCTAAGGGAGACTTGTAAATGGAGCGCCAGTACACTTGCATGACCGGCACTCCAATCCATAGAAGTGAATGGAGCACTGGTCATGCCGGTGCACTGGCGCTCCTTTCCGAAGGAGGTTTTAATGGGGCTTTAGCTCCCCTGTCCTCCTGATCATTCGGTTCCCCAGCGATTGGTACGTAGTCCTATGGACACCTATAAACCATGTCTGAACTTTAAAACAACTTTTGATTGAAACAAATTTTAACATTTATGACTTTAACAAATATTGTAATTATACATTCTTGACGGATTTGGTCTCCTTTCTGTGAAATCCTAGGCTGAAGTCCACTTTCTGTCCCGTCTGTATTCAGTCACTTGTTTCTGGGGCTGCTTTTCGCTGGCGTACAGGAGTATAGGCGCCAATAATGCAGGGAAGCTGAGGGTGAGGGGGGCAAACTTCAAGCAGTTGTATCTTCGACACCTTAAAACATAGAACAGTGCTTTGTCAACAGAGGTCAATGGTTGGACACAGTCAGAATTGCCAAAATTTTCTGCCTCTGCTCCCAATCTTGAACCTTGTAGTTTTATAATGGGCGAGATACAGCTCCCGTCATGAGGCAAGTCAGAAATACAGAAGTGGATGTCCGTGCAGGATTTCACAGAAAGGAGACAAAATCGATTAAAGTGGTGCTGTTAATTTCGGCACCGATATCTCCCCACTGTTAGGTTGGGCCTTACAGCCTGGCATTGGCGCTCTAAGGCCCATTGACGCTCCGAATGGAAACCCGAACACTGATGTGAACCGGGCCTGAACGTGCAGATGGTGCGCCATTCCTTGTACATGCGCTGTGAAAACTGTGAACCGGGCCTGAACGTGCAGATGGTGCGCCATACCTTGTACATGCGCTGTGAAAACTGTGAACCGGGCCTGAGCGTGCAGATGGTGCGCCATACCTTGTACATGCGCTGTGAAAACAATTGAAGGAAATTTATGTTTCCTATTGTTTTATACAGGGAGCAATTTCACAATTGCAAGGATTGGTTTAATTCCTTAATTTTTTGAGCGTTTGTTTATTCAGAGACTCAGAATCTTCTGCCATCCCTAGAGTCCCGCAGCCCTCGTCTAAATTTCCAAGAATTATTTGTGTCTGCCGTTTCCAGTCCAGGGAAAGGTTATAGGTCATGTGCTTACCCATAGGCCTTTTGCTACTGGGCCGTGGTAATATCCACAAAGACCAGGCTGTGTTCACATTTATGTCACATTTACTCCTATTTTACGTCAGGACAATAAGCTCCGCTGTTCGGAAGCCATGAATATACATAATGCTGATCTACTGTAATACTGTAACAATAGGAAAGTAAGGAATATAAACAATCTGAGTAGGTTGGATTATACGTACATGTTCCTCGGGTAAAATATTTGTCTATTCATTCACATCCATTTATTTTCCTCTGGAATTTTAAGAGTTGTGGGAAAATCGGTCACTTTGGTAAATGAAGCTTTTGTGTCGGCATTGGCCTATATGGCATTTCCTTTTATCATACGGCCACCGTCGTCACCGGCCCCTGATGTGTGTTAGGCTGTTATCTTTTGGAATAACTAGGTTAACGGGCCCTATTTACTTACTGATCCTCGCTCCTGCTCGCGGCCACCGCTTCCCCTTTTGCGGAGGTGGCTGTGAGCAGTACGTAAGGCCACGGGCCCCGCGAATCCCACCAAACACCGCTATCATTATACTCTGGGGTCTTTTCAGTGCCCATGTCGAATGTTCGCCTTGGGGCTCCATCATTCCTAGTTACGCCACTCAGCATAGCCCCTGTTCACACATGATGTTGTGCCTCTGACAAAGTTACTTTTGGTGCAGTGTTAAAAATATGGGACATAACGTCCTGTAGAATAGGGATAGTTGTCACCTTTACACAGACCACTTTTTGGGAGCAGTTTTTTCTATGTATGGTCAGTCCGTCAAGTATCGGCCCATGTAAATGGACCCTAAGCTTGTGCCAGACTTCTGTGTCACAAACTTGGGTACAGAGGAACAGGGTCAGGGGCAGAAGAATGGGCGTGTGGAAATCAAACTTATCTGAACCCCCTTTCCTCCGATCTCTACGATCACAGTTGGGTGGTCCCTCATACACATCGCCATTTTTACCAATCCTCAGTGTTATGTATATGACGAGCTTTAGAGTTTAGTGGCCCTTTAACCCTTTATCCCCTGGATAGGGGTAACTAGTTACTTTTGCCTGGTCTTTGTGGAGACATTGACAAATAAACCGTATTAGTGACCCAACCTGGGCTCCAATCTGAGCGTAGGGTGAGTGTCTGTGCATAGGATGGTCTTAGAAGCAGGCACACATCGTAGGAGAATTTTGAGAAGAACAGGAATTGTTGGATTTGCAGCAGAAGGATTAATATGGAGGGCACTATGTATTTTATTTTTTTTTTCTTTTCTGGAGAACTAGAGAATCGCTTATCTGAGATAAATGGAAGTCCCCGGTATTTTTATGTTCTTTTCAGGTTCTGTAACAGGGAGGCGTCCTCTAGATTATGGAAGGTCTGGCCTAGGTCATTGTGCTGACGTCGGGTTCCCACCACACAGGTTTTCCAATTATTGCATTTCACTCCCTCCGACCACCTGTGGGCAGAGCCACTTGTTCTACTTGCTTTGTGTAGGGTCAGTAATGGCACCTAGGGCATTCACTACGCCCCTCCCCTCCTTAAAGGAAACCATCTGTAAACCGCTTTGGGGGTGGACTCAACGAAAGCCTTGGAATTGGGAGTTTGTAGAAATGTTTTCTCTCTTTCTGGCCCATACCACCAGCTTTCGTTTCTTGTACCGCTGTCATTCTAGACCCTAGATACCTGCTGGGAGCAGAATGAATAGGACCATCATTAAGCGTCTTCCTCGGTTCTCATGGTCTTGACTTTCTTTTATCTTGTCTTAGGGTTGTCTCTGTAGGGATCCAATGTATGTATGGGAAGCCAATGTGGAAATCTATGGTTTCCTTGGAATATTTTTGGAATATGTACTTTGTTTGACGCAGGTTTTTCAGGACTTTATATGGTTGACACTTCTCTTTGGATATTCCTGTTTTATACCCATTATCAGTCATGTAAAGGTGTGAAAGTGATAAAGATTTTGGACCAGATTGCCTGGTCTCAGTCCTCATGTTTACGACCACAATGGTTTTTAGTATATTGCCTGAGATTACAGATCCATTGTTGCAGGTAGTAGACGGACCCATACACTACAATGGCCCCTTACACACATCCATAGTTTTTATAGATCACAGTCCGGGCCGTAGAAACCATTGGCACAATATGGAGCAGGTTCTATTCCTGTCTGGATTTGCAGCCCAGGCTCGGTCTCACAATGAAATAGGATCATACAAGTCTTTTTTGCGGGTATGTGATTGTGGGTGACCTGTTGATGCCATGTGGATCTATTTTTTTGTGGGATATGGTTGAGTTTTTGTGGACAGTAAAGATCACTACGGTTGTGTGTCTGAAGCCTAATGGAAATTACACAAAAAAATCCTAGCTGTTTTACTATAGAATTTAGACAAATTTTTGGTCAAGGGCATGGAAAGTTTAAAAAATTTGAAAAAAATAATTCGTATTTGGTCATTTGTATGGTAGTTTTTCTTTCTTCTTTTATACTGTTGGGCTATGTAGTGTAGTGTAGATTATACAAGGCACCTGACCTTCAGCATGGTAGCTTCCCTGTATGGAAACGAGCTCTGTGACCCCCTGGGGTGAGGCCTAAAATTAGGAGAGCAGGTTTTCTGTGGGTCAGTTTCAGTGTAAATCTACATTAGAATGAGAAAATAGAGGGATCTGAGCAACTTCAAACAAGACATGGTCATTGGTGGTAGACCGGCCAGGGACTAGTATTTCACAAATTGCTAACCTTGCCGGGATTTCTCGTGCAATGAGGTTGGGAAAAGTGTAAGCTAAAGGGGGATGCTCTGGATGTAAACAACTAGGCAATGGAAGGGGCCTGCGGAGGATGTGGGGAGTCATTGGGGGAACAATCCAATACAACGCTGGTGCTTCAACTACTATGTCCAAATGCTGACGTCGCCATTCCCTAGCAAGATGGGTCAGGATGGTTCAGTACAAGTGATTAAGAAACAGAACGGCAAGACTCCATTGGGCAAAAGAACCCAAAAAATGAATCACTGAGCAGTAAAAAAAAAAATAGTACTGCCTGGTCGGAGTAGAAATTCCTGTTGCGCCATGCTAATAGGAGGGTCAGAGGCCTCGAAGCGACAATAGGGTGATGGAAATGAAGTAATGGTGTGGGTGATGTTGTCTTGGCAAACCCTGGTGACTCTGATACTTGTGTGGCCGATGTATGTTTGCGCCATGATGTTTTGCTTTGCTTGTGAATGACCATTGAGTTCCAACACGCTAATGCATGCAAGTCTCTAATAACGTGGCCATTTGGTGTATTTGTTAATGCTGTATTATGGATCCATTTCATCACCCCTAGGAAGGAAAATTTAACACATTGGGGTTTTGAGTCCTCATTCCAGTTTAACTTATTACTCTAGGTTTAGATCTGCGTCCAACAGAAGACCAAAACAATGGACCAACAGACCACTGAAAGGCAGGCAAATGGAGCCCGAAGGACCCTATTGACTATAACGGGGTCCCTCGCGTGTCCATTATTTTTAACTGCCCCTGCCCCAGCCTTGCCCGGGATGGTCCTATATTCTGATCGTTCTAGTTCATGAGCTGGAGTCGGTGTACTTGAGCCTTAGTAGAGCAGTCAAGCTGAAGTTCTCACCATCAGAACTAATAGGCAGAAATAAGACCTCCGCATCCGCTCCTTTTGACTCCAGTGACACTGAATGGCATGGCTAACGTGTTAATCTATGTGGCTCTTGTCCAAGAATTTCCATTTTCTCTAATCACGGTGCAGGGTAAAGAAAGAGACGTAAACGCACATTTGTGGTGCAAGTAATGGCCAATATTCTGAGCTCTTCCAATGTGCCAGTAGGACACGGCTGTCTCCATAGAGTATAGTGTAGCATTAAACCGCATGCTGTGTCTGGGATTTCTAAGGTGCAATTATAAAGAAATTAGGGGTTACAGCTCCTTGGGCAGGGAAGGAGCTACATAAAGCTGTCAGCCTTAAACTCAGTAGATACAAAGAGCGTCCATTGTAGTTTACAGCTCAATTGACTTGCTTGGAAAGGCTCGGCCAGACGGCTTTTAAACAAATGTGACTGTATATATCAGACGCGGATGCCTTTATATACAGATCCTGCTATAGTTTTATTAAACTGTACGTGTATATACTCTATAATGCTGCAGCCATTACTGTTTTGAAGCATTAAGCCCAGGTTTATCAATGTATTATTCGCTCCTGTTATCTGGGACAATTTGGTGGAGGTCCAGCACCCGGCCCCCATACAGATCAGCGACTCTCCGCATAGTGTACAGAGATGGAAGCAGCCTGCTGTGTGCACTTTGTAGCTCTGCTTCTACTCATTTGAATGGGGGCTGAGTTCTAGTTTCAGGACCAGGCCACTGCATAGGGCTGTGATGGCGAACCTGTGGCATGGGTGCCACAGGTCATAGTCAGAGGCCTCTCTTTGGGCACCCATCCGTGGAACGGATTATACTGTGTGGGGGCCACTGTGCAGCAGATTATACTGTGTGGGGACCACTGTGCAGCAGATTATACTGTGTGGGGACCACTGTGCAGCAGATTATACTGTGTGGGGGCCACTATGGAACTGATTGTACTGTGTGGGGGCCACTTTGCAGCAGATTATACTGTGTGGGGGCCACTATGGAGCTGATTGTACTGTGTGGGGCCACTGTGCAGCAGCTTATACTGTGTGGGGGCCACTATGGAGCTGATTGTACTGTGTGGGGCCACTGTGCAGCAGATTATACTGTGTGGGGGCCACTGTGGAACAGATTGGATTGTATGAGGGTCACAGTGGAGCAGAAAGCTCTATAAAGCTCCATATGACCATATTTTGCAGGTCTGTAGTTGTGTGCAATTGTCGATTTGCAAATTATTAAGGTTAAATTGCCATGTTGATAAATTAGTGGGTTTTGGGTTGCAGTTTGGGCACTGGGTCTCCAAAAGGTTTGCCATCACTGGCATAGGGTATGAAGCGTCCTGTTCAGTCTCATACGCATGGGGCGGATGTCATAGAAATTCAAGGAAACTTTCCTAGACATGTTTAAATAGGCAGCAAATATATCAACATTATGTGATATTTCAGTAAAATTGTAGCAAATGACTGCCACAAGCCGCAACCCAGCTCAACGGGCTTCAGAAATACAGAAAATAAAATGATCTTGTGCTGCATGTATTAATGTGCGCACACCGATATAAGGCATGGTACAACACCCATTCCATCTTTTCAGAATTGAAAAATAAAATTGGTTGCGACAACGCAGATTTTCCGTATGATGTGTACATGTATATTGGTTTTATCCTACCTAAGCACAGAATTTTTCAGTGATTTTTGGAGACGTCTCCTTACTTGACTGTCATTGTCTGTCACCACAATCCCACGCCTCCTCGTATAGCGCTGTCTGGATGGTGTCTGTATACTTTTCGCCCTGTCTATGGTCTGTTTATAGCCGTATTCCCACCAGAAATAGTTCAGGGCTACTTGTTCAAACACGAGTTTCTCTCCGTCTTCCAGATTGTTGTGTAGGTTTCCTCAGCCTGGAATTTATGGTCTGGAGTATAATTCGTGGCTCGCTTTTTTTCCCCCTCTCTCTCTAAAATTATTTTGTGATGAACCACAACTATGTCCTTACAAAAGTGTATGAATCTATAAATGGGCAATCTGCTCCAAAAAAAACCCCTCTAATTTGTCTCCAATTTTTTTCTCAATGGGAGGGAGTGACAGACCCTTGACGAAAAAACAAGCGTCCTGATTTTGAAGCAGATTCTGCCTTAAAATTGGCACCAAATTCCTCTCGGAAGCCCGGATCAAATCTGCGTTCAGGTTTCCGTTCAGGGAGTCCACTTGGGGTCCACCCAAATGGAAACCTATATGCATGAAAAAACAAATGGACCCCGTAGACAATAATGGGGTCCACGTGGTTTCCGCACGAATCATGCGAAGAGAAAGGTGCTGTGTTTCTCTCCGCATGTTTCGTCTGGAAACCACACGGACCCCATTATAGTCTATGGGGTCCATGGGTTTCCCAGGTAACCATTTTTCATTGCGTATAGGTTACCATTTGGAGGATCCCCACGTGGACTCCCTGAACGGAAACCCGAATGCAAATTTGAATAGGGCCTCAGTGTGCTCCTCATTGTATTCAATGGATTACTTGGCTGATTTAGCAGCAGTACCGACGGTGGGACTAAAAATCATGACGGAGGCGGAAGTCACTTTCCACCATGTGAACAAACCCGTAGCATGCGGACCCGCATCAGAAACCGCTTCTGCTTACTGTCACAGAGTTCATGGGCAAAATACTGGCCGCATTTCCCAAAGCAAACAGTGTGAACATGCCGCTTCGCTTTGAGGTCTCCATACACATAACAGAAAAGTCGGCCATTGTGTGCCGATAGGGGCCGCCTAACGTTCCCCAGCTTGAAGGGAAGAATCTGACATGTTGCATTTTATCATGCTCGATCCTTGGGCAGTGTCTTACTTTCCTCTATAGCATATGCATGCCATCCTAATACTGTCATTGGCCCTGTTCAAAGGTTTCTTAAAGGGGTATTCTCATGACGCTTGTTCACTAACCTGCAGGCTGTTGTGCTCTCTTCACTTCCTGCTTTTCTCAGCACATTGGTGGGCGGGGTTTCACTTGCACGGGATTGGTTGTAAATGAATTACCACAGTGTGAAGCTGATGTAGCAGAGCTGGATTTGAGTCAGTTTGCATTACATACAGAGGTAAGGGACTCCCTATCTCAGCCCTTATCAGCCAAATTCAATTAAACCGACTGATAAGAGCTCAGAAATCCTGGAGCTCTCACCTCCCCTATCTGAGAAGCTCCGCTACTTATCAGACACAAACAGCTCAGAGCTGCTCCCAGCCCCTCCCTCCCCCCTGAGAGCAGACAGCTACATCACTTGACAAATGAGCAGATAATCCCAAGGGCCATAGACACGGAGTGTAAACAATGAAGTGAATAAATTAAGATAGCGGCCAAACAAAGCAGTTTTGATAAAGCAATGCATTTAGGAAAAGTCTTAAATCCGCATAAACTAGCAGTATAGATAGGATCCTTGTGATGGGACAACCCCTTTAGGTGGGGATCCAGGTTGACACAAGTTTCCCCACTACTATAGGGCCCAGTGCAAATGCACCATTTGCCCTATGGTTAATGCAGCCTTGCATGCACGCTTTCCAGAGTCAAGTTTGCATGTGTATGAGGATGTTGTGAGGGATAGCTCTAGGCCTAGGCTATTTCAGCTGTAAATGCACTGCAGTACAAGATTCCTATGCAGGTATATATGACAGTGATGAATTTATGTAGCGCGTATAACATGTCATATAATGCACTGTGCTGTGTATAGGGTGTCCTATGGGGCCGCCTTCAGTTTCTTTGCAGGCAGCCTTGTCACATATTTCGGAGACCAACAGGGAAGTAGTTGCAAATGATCAAACATGTCTTTACCGAGCGCTCAGTTTCCAGCCAAGATGCAAAACTTCCTGTCTTGGGTTGAGGTTGATCAAGAGCTACTGGAGTTCTTATTTGTTCTTCTAAGTCCCCGTGCACATTGCGTCCTTGCAAACCAATTTGTCAGATTGTGCTGAACAAGCTTGTATTGCACATATACATCGGGATATATTTAGTTGCAACAACTTCCCAGATGAATAATATAAAAATAACTTCTTCTAAACGCAGCCGTTTTCCCATTAACCAGTGTCCCCGGCCGAGAGATAAACCGTGCCCGGGGGAGTAGAGGACGTGACAATGAAAGCTTGGTAGAGTTTCCCTTGTCTGTCTAGTGATCCTTTTCTATGTGTTATCTGATTTTCGAGCCCACAAAATACAGCCTTGATCTATCCTAGAAAGTTCCGCTCTAAATTGTAGTCTTAGGGCCATTCAGACCCCAGAAGACAGACGGTTTTAGAAGTTTTTGTTTACCGATTCTTTGGATTGCAGGTCGAAAGGTAAATTGCTCATAAATACCATGAATGGGAATTGTCACTTAAAAGCTTTTATTGTGCCCTGCACCTCTGGCCTTGTACATGGCTTCTCTGCCATTATCATCTCCAACGGCTGTTCGGGGTCCTGGCTGCATTCGGTAGAAGAAATGACCGTGGACTAAAGCCAGCCATTCACGTAATGGATACACGACTAATCGGACAGTAAATTATAGTGAAGCATCTAGATAAGTCACCAATATTGTGGGATAGAAATTTATTATGGAGGTTATACTAAAATTATAATGGGAAGCAAAAAAAGAGGAACATGCTCTAGCACCACCTGTTGGAAGGTTGCTCCCTATAGATCAATGCCTGGTTTTCCTGAAACCTAGTGGCATGATCTGGGAATAAAGCCAAGCCGGAATAACTCTATGAAACGGAAAAGAGGTATTGTGCTTTGGCTTTATGCCCAGATCGTGCCACTAGGGATCTCTTACGGGAGCTACCCTACTAAAGGAGGCGCTAGAGAGGAGTTCTTTGCATATTTTTAACCCTTAGCAGGACATGGACATGCACCAGCTGTTGGCCTGATATAGACAACTTCTCCTTAAAGGGGTTGTCCAACTTCAGGCAATGGTCCTGGGATTGCGCAGTCCATGGTCCTGTGATGGGCAGTCCATGGTCCTGTGATGGGCAGTCCATGGTCCTGTGATGGGCAGTCCATGGTCCTGTGATGGGCAGTCCATGGTCCTGTGATGGGCAGTCCATGGTCCTGTGATGGGCAGTCCATGGTCCTGTGATGCCCAGTCCATGGTCCTGTGATGGGCAGTCCATGGTCCTGTGATGGGCAGTCCACGGTCAGGTGATGCGCAGTCCATGGTCCTGTGCTGGACACACAGGTGCACAGCTCGTTACTATGTAGATGTATAATTACTGTTCCATGATTATAACAAATTGTACACCTGTGTGTTAATCACATGACCATGGACTGTGCATCACATGACTATGGACTGTGTATCACATGACCACGGACAGATTTTCATCCACTGGAGGTCAATGGACTGGATGACAGCAAGCAGAGATCTAGAAAACCGTGAGGAATTGATACATAAAATATTTTGGAAAATTGTACAACTTTTCATTATACATACAATTACATTTGTCTGAAACTGGACAATCCCTTTAAGAAGATATAGTTCACCTTTTGACCTTTCTATGTTTACAAATAAATGGTGTGTGTCTTTAATATATTATAGATTATAATAAATTGATTGGAAAATACATAATTTTATGCACTCTAATTTTTGGTGCAATTTGTGACGGAACTTTGACAAATTTTAGCTTAAGACATCTCCAGATCTCCTCCAGTATTTGTATTGTCAAGATAGATATGGTGGGATAATTGGTGAATAGAAGTAGCCGCCTGCACACATTAGTAGCCGCCGGCACACATTAGTAGCCGCCTGTACACATTAGTAGCCACAGCCTTGTGCACTGAATTAACTCTCAGGACTAGGAACTGATGTCATTACCATCACACAGGGAATGGCCGCTACTACAGTTTTGTTTATTTTCCCCTCTTTTGTTCGCACATCTGACCTCTTTCAAACGGAGACCTTGAATCCATTTCTCCAGAAGACTCCTAAGAAACAGGAAGGAAGAGACAAGAAGCTGCTCTGTAATGATGTTGTGTCAGCACCTGGGACACATAGGAGAACCAACACGGAGTATTTCATCTTACATGTTACGTCTGACCCAGACAATCTGTCCAAGTGTGCATATTTTTGTCACTGGCCATATGCATTTGATATAAAGGGGATATCCACAGAATAATAAGTACTTGCAGAATATTTACTGCTGTAATGGCCCCACTCGCCAATATACATGCTCTTGCCCCATTGTGCCGGTTCTGAGTATTTTCTAGTGCTGCTTGGGGCCCCGGATTCTTCTAGTTCAGTTCCCTTGAACTGGATCACTCAACTGCTATGGCCCGGTTCATATCTGGGTTCAGTGAGACACCCCCAAAACGGAAACCTATTTGCATAACAGAGTGGTTACCCAAGAAAACCCGCGGACTCCATAATGGGGTCCGTGTGGATTCTGCTTGGTTTCCGCACAAAAAATGCGGAGACCAGAGGGCGGCTTGGCCAAGGAGGTTGGGTGGGATCTGTAGGAGTAACTCTCAACTTATTATCAGCTCCCTGAAGTATATGGCCAACTTAAGACACCCTTATTGGCAGCTCTAAGGGTTTTTTGGGAGTTACATGGTCATATCCTTAGCATAGGTCATCAGTATCTGACTGTTTGGGATCCAACACCTGGGACTGCACAGATCAGCTACTTGAAACATCTTCACAGGACCTGGTGCTCATTCCCCATGGCGCCCATTTACAGCTCTGTTTCTTTCTTTTTTTTATGTAGATTGAGCCCCATATAGGGATCACAATGTACATTTTTCCCCCCCTATCAGCATGTCTTTGTAGAATGGGAGGAAATCCATACAAACACGGGGAGAACATACAAACTCCTTGCAAATGTTATTCCTGGTGGGATTTGAACCCAGGACTCCAGCGCTGCAAGGCTATAGTTCTAACCACTGAGTCACCGTGTTGCCCCCGCTCTGTTCCTTTCAAGTGATAAGGGCTAAGCTGCAGTACCAAGCACAGCCTCTATGTAATGTACGGCGCTGTGCTTGGTATTCAGTGATGAGGTTGCAGCTGATCTGTGGGGGGGTCTTGGGTGTCAGACAGCACCACTCCTTAGGATCGGTCATCCATATGTAACTCCTGGAAAACCTCTTAACTTTTCTGAGAATAAATGGATTGGTCATGTTGGAATCCATCAGCCCGCTCTTCCTTTCTTCTGCCATGGCGGACACGTTGGGCCCCTTCTATTCACATTGGATGGTCATTGCTTCGGCCTTTATTAATCCAATGTGTACGGACACCTTTACATGGCAGTAGAACCCAATAGTCATCTAAGTTTGTCCATTACTGATATACTTAAGGGTGTTGATTTTTTTTTTTTTTTTTTTTTTTTTAATCTGTGACCATGAGAGATTTTTGTTCACGGTAGCCATAAACATGGAATCTATACATAAGCTCCTATTGGCATTGACCCTACAAACAGGAAACAACTTGCAGCATGAGCCTCCATACAGCAAATAAACTTGAGTCCGGGACGTTCCCCTCCGACACCCCTTCCCCCTTAGAAATATCGCCCCTTCTCTCCTTCATTAGCATGGCCAGCGCTTCCCTGCTCGCCGCATTGTATAGGCTGAGGCTTCAGGACCAGGGTTCGCTTTCCCCGTACTGTATCGCCGTATTGTTTTCAACAGTCGAAAATGAAATAAGATTATAAGTTGCGATAATGTATTCCGGAGATTAAAATGCATGAGCGAGCACATCTAGGTTGGATGGGATCGGAATCTGCAGGCTAATAAATACAAAAGATGGAGGAATGTGGCATACAGCATATTGAAATGGAATGATGAAAAGCTGCATTGTGGTGGTCTCCCTCGCCGTGGTGGGGGAGGGGAGCTAATCTATGAATTTCAATGTAGGCCTGATGCAAGAGCAGCAATTAAATGGATGATATCAAGTGACTAATCTGTTAGTTTAGCCAAATATTTGCCGCTTTTACCTTTTAATTAAAGAGAATAAAGGGACGGGGATAAATGTTCTATTTTATCGTCCGTGTCTGGACAGCGGGCCCGTGTGAATAGGGGATGATCCTGCCCGTGGGAGTCACCGGATTAACCCTTTCAGGCTAAACCAAAACAAAACTTATAGACCTTGTGTACAAACAATATCGTTGCGTGGAAAGGTCCGTAAAAACACACATACTACAAGGAAGGGAAAAAATTAAAATACATTTTTTTAAAGTGAAGCTGGGATCTGTTCACACTTGCAGTTTGTTTGTACTGTAACTACAATGCGTAGCTGGATGTCCAGTAGAGACGAGAGGTAGAATAGCGCTCTAGAAAGTTGTACTTTATTGCACTTTTATGGCCCATGTTGATGAAAAAGCCCTTCATCAGGCTGCGCGGTAAGACAAGTCACACGAGAGCTTCTCCTGGGATGGTCCTTGTCTTAAAGGGACCTTGTGTATAGGTCTAAGAGAGTCCTGACGGTTGTAGAGTTCTACAATGTAGGGTCTACATCTTGTGCGTACCTTGTATAATGCTGCCAAACCTTCTCCCCAAATGCACACACATACACCTTATCATTAAAACTTAATTTTCTCTCACTACCACGTAGGAATAACCTTAAGAAAGGCTATTCATCTCCTACCTTTAGATGTCCTCTCTGCGCCACTGTTCGGTATACAATCAGGTTTTCGTCGGTATGTAAATGAATTCTCTCACAGCACTGGGGGCGGTCCTCAGCGCTCAAACTGCACTGAGGGCGTCCCCAATGCTACCAGAGAACTTTCCAGCGCCGCCTCCATCTTTTTCAGGAACTGGGTCTTCTTCCGGGAGTTGGCTTCAAACTTCTAGGCCTCAGGCCTAGTGCAAAGCCGACTGCGCATGCCCACCGGCCACAAGAAAATGGCCGCTTACACAGTATTATAAGCGGCCATTTTCTTGTGGCTGGCAGGCATGCGCAGTCGGCTCTGCCCGAGGCCTAGAAGTTTGAGCGCTGAGGACCGCCTCCAGTGCCGCGAGAGAACTCATTTACATACTGCCGAAAAAGAATGTTATCCTGGCTTCTATATGAATTTTTTCAAAGATTTTTATTAAACTGTATCGGTTCCTCTTGGTTTGAATGAATTCTCATACTAAGTGAGTTCATTGAGGTAGAGTTGTGACACGTCTACTGATTTACTAAGGTCAGCACCCGGCCCTGTGACTTGTAGGCGACTTCCCGTGCTGGTATTCACTTCTTCTGATGATGTCACTGTAACCCTGTCGCTGAGCGGTGCGGGATTGGAAGTGGATACCGAGAAAAGGGGTTTTTTTTCTCTTCGCTAAATGATCAACAAGCAGAACCCTCTATCAGATTAAAGACTCCAGATAAAAACACTGTTTGCTTTTGCCATTCTGCTATTTTTATGTGTTGAGCTTCCCCGTTCTTACTGTGCAAGTCATAGGGGGAATATATGGTAAAAGAATATTCCACTTACTGTATGGAGTAATCTAGTGGAGGTGGAAAAAGTAGAAAAAAAATCCTACAAAAAGTCCCATGTATGTATGTACGTATGTATGTACGTGTGTGTGTTGGCTTTCTACACCCAGCAGGAAATGAATTTGGTCGAATTAGATCTATGATTGTCCCAAGATGCCTCAATATTTGCAGCAAATATCTTAGGCCCGGTTCACATCTGCATTCGGCCATGCAAGCAGCACTTTTCTCTCCTCATCTTTTGTGCAGAAACCACATGGACCCCATTATAGTCTATGGGATCCACGGGTTTCCTTAGGTAACTGCCTTTTTATGCAGATAGGCTTCCATTCGGGGGACCCAAGTGGACTCCCTGAACGCAGATGGGAAGCGGGCCTTAGACTGTCTGGATCTTGAAGCCTTTGGGAAATATTACATAAGTGGCATTCTGTATTTTCTTTTTAGATTTTGGGTAATTTGTGACTCAACCGTATGTACTCTCTTGGCATATAGATCTACAATCTTAGGGCCCCTTCACACGGTGTAAGTGCTTGGCTCATTCCGAGCCGTACACGCGAACGCTTCTTAACACTTCCCATTCACTTCAATGGGAGCGCGCGTAAAGCCGGCTTTACGAGCGCTCCCATTGAAGTATATGGGAAGTGTTTAGAAGCGCTTGCGTGTACGGCTCGGAATGAGCCAAGTGCTTACGCCGTGTGAAGGGGCCCTTAGGTCCAAAGCAAACCAATAAGGTTCTTCAGAGCCAAGCCTGTAGGATTCTGTCTTGTTCTATATTTGGATCATAGGCCTTCAATAAATCTATTGCCGAATTATTACCATGTAAAATCAACCCAAAAATGTAGGTCCATCTAATGTAACTCATACTGTGCAACTTTATGGGACTTGGTAACCTGAGGTCGGAGCCCCCAGAGAGCAGACACATTCGTCTCCAGAAGGATATGACCCCAACTCCTTATGGGAGCCTTGAAAACATCTTCCCCTTACTGGCACTCCTAAATGACCTTGATGATCTGAGAAAAGAAGTCTTGGTGGTGCATTTCCCTAAATTTATGACCTATACAGTCCCTTGGATCAATGGGAAGGAACCTGGACAGCTGCTTTGTAGACCATTGTTCGGTCGGTCAACAGGGTAGTTTATTAAGGCGTTAATTTTCCTTTGAAATTGTGAGTGGGATTTTTTTTTTTTTACCTCTCGCACATTTTTTGTGTCTAAATAAAGAACCAGGAAAAACGCCATTATTGCAATATTTTAAGGTGTTTTTCTGGTATTTTTTTTCCCCCTTCCTGGTTTTGTTCACGCAGCACCTAGAGCATGCCCTGTTTTGCAAAAAATTCTATGTTAAGTAAGAAAATCCAAAAATTATTCTTAGGGTTTTAAATATTTACAGTAGATGAACATATAATGTCTGGACGCTGCATTAATTTGCAGGAAAAACCCCAAAAAAACTCTTGTGTGAATCGAGCCTTTTTGGCCTGCCAGTGGATACAAGCCACACGGGGCCACCATTGGAGGTGTATGAGCCACACGGGGCCACCATTGGAGGTGTGTAAGAGATGGGGCACATGCTGTATCTTGTTTCTAGTCTGTACTGTTACTAGTACACTAAGTTTTACGAATTCAAGGAATTTTTTTCTGACTCCTTTCCTGTTAAAGTTATGGTACAAACCATTCGCACCGAGATGATGTCACAACCAGTTTTTCTGGTCCATTTTACAGGATTATTGTGCCCTGTACCCAATCGGACTTGTTTACAGGTGTGATTCTATTGTCAGTCTGAATATGTCCATAAATAGCTCTGTATTCATTGTGGTAGTCTAAAAAAAAAACACAACTTTGGCGCAGTTCTGAGAGCAGTATAGCATGGAAAGCGCTGTCAGGTTATACGACCATATCTACCGGGCCTATGGGGTCCGTCTAAGTCCGTCATGTGATGGCTTATAAAGAGAGATGTTGAAATGGCAACCTCTATGGAGGCAGAATTAGCCCGAGTTAAGGCCTTCATTCTGTGGTATCGCCAGCCATTGACAGTGAGTGGCGTTTTTTGTGCCAAGAGGCCATGTCTAGATACAGGAACCTGACCATTTGCTTAGGCTGCACAAAAAAGCGCATTGTCAGCTGCAGCCCTTCTAAGGGCTCGTTCACATAGAGTTTTTTGGCAGCGGATTTTGACGTGGAATCCGCCTCAAAATCCCATGCCAAAAACTGCTTCGATTGACTTCAATGGGAGCCACTCGCTTCTTTTTTCCGCTAGCTAGGAACGGAAAAAAGCGACATGCCCCTTATACCGCTGGCGTTTTTTCCGAACGGTTTTTACAAATGCTGCAATGTGGATTTTCCGCCTCCCATTGACTGTGTTGGTTTTTGCAGGCGAAATCTGCCTGAAGGAAGCTTTCCCGAAAGTGGAAAAATAAAGCGAGTGGATCCCATAGGCGATTTTTCCACATGGATTCTGACGCGGATTCAGCGTCAAAATCGGCGCCAAAAAAACTCTGTGTGAGACCCCATTCCCACGGAGTAACGCGCCACTCATTCTGACACGTAAACACGTGTCAGAGTGAGGCGCTTCAAAACAGATTCCATTGACTTCAATGGGTGCCGTCTTACGCGCGCTATACGTTGTAAATCAATGGGAGGCTTTTTAACCCATTGATTTCAGTGTGTAGCGCTCGTAAGCCGGCACCCATTGAATTCAATGGGATCTGTTTTGAAGCACCTCGCTCTGATACGTGTTTACGTGTCAGAATGAGCGGCGCGTTACTCCGTGGGAACGGGGCCTAACTGCTGCGTTTCAAGATCTACCACAGCATGTCAATAACGCAATGAAATCAATAACCAACCTCCTCCTCCCCTCCCCTCTCCGTAGTGTTCTGTGCATGAGCTGGATATAAAGAGGACTCTATGTAAACAAACAGCGAAGATAAGGAGGAGAACAACAACCTGATAAGCGGGGAAGGAAACAGATTTCTTTAATAATATCTATTACAAAGTTGTTGTTTTTATATTCACCTGTATTATTCTTTTATAATCGGAGGTACACTTTAAGCTCTATTCACATGTAGCAGGATGGATGAAAATCCTATCCAAGCTTATTTTGCCTTCAGATCTATGGAACCGGTTTTCATTCACAGACCTGTTTGCAGCGATCCGTCCTGTGTGTATGTAACCTTAGAATCCATTGACTTTAGTGTAGGAAGTTCATTAAACAGAGCAGAATTTCCCTTTCCAGCCTTTAGTGTACGACGATCTGCATGGCTGACTTTTCTCCATGTTGGTTTCGGGTTTAGTTTCTGCAGGTAGGAGGCTATCGGTTCTGGCACAAGTGGCACTTCCCCTGATCGCTCTGCCCCCTGCGGAGGCCACCAGATTGTCTATATCTAGCCCGGGCTTAGGTTATAGAACGTTAGCTTTTATCAGAGCGAAACAAACACCATGCTTTGTGCATTGTTTCTTTGTTATCTGGTCTGTAGATGACTTCTCTACAGATGGCCGGGAATACAAGAGACATCCTGTACCAGCCAGACCAAATGTGCTGAGATCAGTGCTAGCGTGGACTGCCGGCCATCTATTCTGTTTAGCCCCACAGAACTTTTGTTTGTTGTGGGCGCTGTTATTTTATATTTCCTCCACGGACGGATTTCTTCACTTCTTGTTTGTGTAGGTAAGTGAGGCCGGGTTGGATCGTATCTAGAATGTGGTCAAACTCGTTGCGCTTTATCTCTTTCCTTTGGCACCAGACGCCTCATCTACCTGATCCAAGTCTTGGCTCCTGCAGGTCCTAAATTCCTCCTGTTGCATTAGTTTGATTAATATGGCCTTTGTGTTGGCGCGGATGGTTTTAACCATTTAACACCTTTCCCGATAACTTTACACAGATCAGCGTATCTTTAGTTCACGGGAGAGTCAAAAAGTTGCCAGGAAAACTAAAAGGAGATAAAAGTTGGTGGAAATGACTGATTTTGGTTATTTCCGTTGGCTATTGATATAGAATTGTACACGATTGTTGCTGACGGCGAACTAATGTCTGCCTGAAGATATTGATGGCATCATTGGTATGAGTGATCTAATGCAATCTACGTGGGCAACTACTTTCTGGCTCTTATGGCCAGTTTAAAGGGATTCTTCAAATGAATGACTTATCAATATTTTCCGACTTCTTCTTACCTTACTGACAGCCATGGCCAGACAGATGGTACGGCCAGGTTCACATTTGCGTTGGATACTCTGTCATGGTCTCCATCGGAAATCACCAGGCGAAAAAGTGACTGACTTTTATGTCTAGAGATATCAGTTATATATCTGAAGGACCCTGTTATAGTCAGTGGGCTACCTTGGGCTCCATTCGTATCAGTCATAGAATGGATCTGATGGTATCCATTTTTCTGTTCTTCTGGGCCCTCGACAGACAAAAAGAACAGAAAATCCTTTTATTTTGAAGCCAGAGTTGGTAACTTTTTTTTTTCTGACTCCACCCTAACCTGGTTGTGACCCAGACACCACAACCTGCCCAGCGCCCCCTCCAATCAGCTGTTCTCAGCAGCCTGCGGGAACGGGAGCAGGCAGCTCAGTACATTGTGTGGAGTCGGAGAGGAGGGGGGAGTTACACTACTTCCACTGTCCACCCCGGGGTTTGCGTCCTAAACCCCAGAGAAACTGAACATGGGACGGCTTGCCGACGGTCCGCTTCATTTGAATGGGCTTTTAGAGGTGGCTGCCGTTGTCCATATACAGCTCTCCGCCTGGAAACCATTTTTTTTTTTGTGCACGGACACAAATTCTTGCATGTACGACTTTGTTTCCGTGCAATAAAAAAAATAATAAATTTTAGTAATATTTTTTAGTTATTATTGTACAGTTCATTAGATTCCTGTTTTGTTGTATGGTTTTTGTTTGTTTTTTTTGTATCACAATTTTTAATTTAATTATTTTTTAAATTAATGTATTAGAGGATATTTATGACTTCTGTTAAAATCTGGTTGTAGAATAATGGAGGGGTTGTTGCCCTGGTGGTGGCCGTGCGGGGTTACTGTAGCGTCAGTGAACCAGAAGCCAATCTGGAGTAACCTGGCATGGCTGCCTGTTTCTGGTGCTGGAGGCCCCTGGTATTTTTGCCAGGTGTCTGACCCCCTCCAACCTTAAATTGCTGACCTACCCTTAGGACGGGTCATCAGTATCATTAGGCTGGGAAACCCTAAGTCTCTAATCTTTCCTCCTGCAAAGTCTCTTACTAGGCCATTAAGCCATTTCTGTGTTACTTTGGACTCGTAAAAAATTATCAGATTCTACAGGACAAACCCTAATTCTACCCTTTTAAGTCAAGTTTGTACACAGACCCTTAAGAAACATACACTTAGCCCCCTTTCCTAGATCTTAGAGAGCGCTGCCTGTTGCAAAAGTTTTAGACAGGTGTGAAAAAAAAACACTGAAAAGCAAAAATGCTTTAAAAAAATAGAAGTGTCAATAGTTTATTTTTGTAAATGGCAGAGCTATTTGGTGTGACCTTTCTTTGGCGGAGGAGTCTATTGACACTTGTATTTTTGGAAGCATTCTTAGTTTGCAGCATATTTTCACAATGGCCTTAGACTTTTGCACAGAACATCCACCATCATGGCTACATTCTGCGGCCATTCTTTACAGTAGTCCTTGGGTTTATTATGTACACGTGTAAATCACATAACTACATGAACAAAGTAGGCAAAGTGTCCCGATTGTCGGGTCCCCCAGTGATCAGAAGGTCTCGTTGTGAATGGGGCTCCAGTGGTCAGGGCTCCGTTCACTCCTATGGGGCTGGCAGTACTGTAACGCGACACAAGCTCAATGGAGATCCATTCACAAAGAGGCCTGGGGGGAGGGGGGGTATTTTTAGTGCCCCATCCTCCCGATTACTGGGCAGGCCAACAATCCCCACATCCCATTCCCAGCCATTGGACACTTATCCCCTGGAATAAGTATCTATAGCAGGACAACCGCCGTAAGTCAGTGGTTAAATCTGCAAATTTTGGTAAAAGCGATCTTAGATTGTTCGCAGCCACTCGGCCGAGCTAGTGTTATGACTGGAATTATCCTGGATACGGGAACGTCATTCCATTCAGTGATGTGTTGTGACAACTATACCGATACCTGGAAAATGGATGTAATACAAATACCTGTATAAATAGTGAGATGAGTGGCGTCTTGTCCTTGGAGGATCGGGTTGACTCACGTTCACATTGAATCTGTTTCACAATCGTCTCATTTGTGCATTAAGTGAGATAGCATTAAATAGGGAGACTGGATTTCCTACCAAATTGTTTGAGTTTTCCCAGTCTAGACCCTAAAACTGTCTGGAAATAGCTGTGCTAAATCCAGAATGGACCCAAGTGTAGCCACTAGCGACAGCAAGTGTTGTATAATATGTCTATATAGGTGTATCTGCTTCTTTAGATAGATCTATTAAGTGGCTGCTCTTGCATTTTATTGGGTTGTCTGTAGAGATGAGCGAGTACTGTTCGGATCAGCCGATCCGAACAGCACGCTTGCATAGAAATTAATGGATGTAGCCAGCACGCGGGGGGTTAAGCGGCCGGCCGCCGTCAAAGTGGAAGTACCAGGTGCATCCATTCATTTCTATGGAGCGTGCTGTTCGGATCGGCTGATCCGAACAGTACTCGCTCATCTCTAGTTGTCTGGAAAGGTTTAAGAATACTGGAAGATAATATACATACATAGAGTTCTTGCTGTCGCTGGTTTCCCATGTCTTAGATGTAGTGCCAGTAGTGACTGTCGCGTAACCAGTGCCTCATGGAAACTACAATGTCTGACCACAGATCCATGGGGGAGCCAAGGGACATTGCTCTACTATGGAGGAAATGCGACCATGGGCTAGTCATAACAGCAGTAGGAGGTGCAGAGAATGCAGTCGTCCCCGGGCACTGGAGCCAAAGGTCTCGTTCACACGGGCCACGGGACTGCGTATTTTGGTCCTGATTCTGATGCGGGAAGCCACATCAGAATTGCACCAAATGTGCCTGCGACAGTCGCGGCTTCCCACTCTGGAGTAGGCTCAAATGAATGGGCCTAGTCCGGAGCGTGCTGTTGCGAGGCCGACGCCGGGGCTGACTCGGCCGCGGAATCCGCCTGAAGAATGGACAGCTCGCCTCTTTTTTTTCCATGAGCCAGAACATACCGCTCACGGAAAAAGCTAGCGGTCTACATAGACCTCTATTGTGAGGGGGCGCATTCTGAGGTGGATTTGGCATCAGAATCTGCCCTCTCTTGCCCCGTGTGAACGAGCCCTTAGGTGGGCCATGAGGTGTCTCTTCCAAATATGAGGAGCCCTGTACTGTAAATAATCCATTCTAGATGGAGATCAGGTAGTCAGTCCAGATATTGCTTTGGGGCCCAGAAGCTTCATGTGCTACCTCTGCATAACAGTGAAACCTCTTTTAAGATGACCACCCAAAAAGACATTGAAGCTGGTTATCTCATAGAATATGGCCAGTATGCCTAATATGGAGGTCAAGTCACGGGAGAGGTTGTCTGGAGATTCTTCACTGTATATTAAGAAGGAATATTACCGGGGTCCCCGTAGGAGGTCATGAATGATCTGGTTCTTCATACCTGTTGTCTGTGTGGTATTTGGGAACCTACAGGGCGCTTGTGCCCATCACTCTTTTTGCCACAGGGAAACTATTTGCTGGGCTGATCCTGAAACTTGATGATGATTCCTTGTACTGTTTATTCCTAGAAGACTGACCGTGTACCTGAACACCTGGAACATGAGTAACAAATGGCTGTTTCCTAGAAAGTAAACCTAGGCCTGTGTTTTGTCTTGCTTGTTGCTTTAGGTTGTTCTGCCATGGTTGGGAGGAATGTATGTACATAATCCG
This sequence comes from Leptodactylus fuscus, assembly GCF_031893055.1. NCBI lineage: Eukaryota > Metazoa > Chordata > Amphibia > Anura > Leptodactylidae > Leptodactylus > Leptodactylus fuscus. The sequence continues at coordinate 71,296,585 of NC_134273.1, read as the reverse complement.
AGTTTTGTCAGTGATTTCCTGTATTTTTGCAGGTTTTTTTTTGCTTTGTGTTTCTTGCTACCTGCAGCGAGACAAACCTCACACTTCATTGTGGTTTATTGACGTGCGCCTTCTTCAGGAGCGGGTCGAGTAAGTAAAGTCTCTCGCTGGCAGGCGGGCTAGATTTCCCTGGTCTACATCCAACCTTGCCAGAGTGTGCCGGACTTTTCTATAAAAGATCGGGTCTATTGTCCTTCTGCACATTTCATACAACAAGTGGCTTTTTATGCCTGTGTGCATGCGCTTATACAGTTCTGGGTCACTGGTCCATTTGAAGACTAACCCCCAATGTGAGGTGCCTATGAATTTGGGAAGCTGAAGTGGAACATAGAATTAATAACTCAGTAAACGTGTTCTGTATTTATCAGGCATTGTGGCAATGTTCACCCAACCGCATGTATAAATTTATTGGCCAAACATTAATGGTGACTGTAGGGGTTCGTACTGGCCAAACGTGGTCGAAGAAGGAACCATCAGGGTCATGGGTGGGCGCCTAAGACTCCATGCACATGGCCCAGTTGAGCCATCCAAGGGGCTTCCAATGCTCTGTTCCATTCCAATAATGGAAGATGGAAGGTACTCCTATGACATTCAGATGCCACCCATTCTGCTTAAAAATCGGAGCCCCTATGACCTGTAAAATCTGTTGTGTGCATGAGGCCTATTGACGTGTGCAGAGCAAAGCCTAACCTATTAGGCCCCGTCCTACAGAAGAACTGCTGTAAAACAAAATACTGAACCTTGATGCTAGAAACCTTCAGAACCGTGACTTGAATGGACGTTGGTGGCACCAGAGGGGATCCGCACAATATTTGGCAGGTGGTTTTACTTTCTATTCATCTATCCAGTCTTTGTATCGGGAGTCGGGAAGGAATTTTTTCCCCTGGAATGGGGCAATTGGCATGAGCCTCATGGGGGTTTTTGCCTTCCCCTGGATCAACACTGTAGGGACTGTAGGGTTATAGGTTGGACTTGATGGACTGATGTCTTCATCCAACCTCATCTACTATGTAACTATCCTCCAAACATTAAAATTATGAAAAAGTTGAGCAATTTACTTGAGAAGGCTGAACTTTCCTCGCAGCCACTTCCCCATTTCATAGATTTAGTGGTGTGTTATTTTTAGAAGGTGCTGCAGAGGCTGCCCCATGGTAGTTTACATGACTTGGTGGGTGTATTTTTTTCTTTTTTTTTTCTTTTTATGAGTAATAGAGGTTTTTTACTTAGTATAAATGTTATGTCTGTACTATCAGGAGACAGCATCTCTTATTCTGACCATTATCTTTTATATACATGTCTAGAGATGACTAGATTACTCATTCCAAGTCTAATTTTACAGTAATGGCCGGTTTAGTCACCAAACTGCTTCTTCACCTTGTTTCCCATTACATTTGGTGCTGGAAACATTGTCAGCATTAAGTTGTAAGAGCTGTATGTTGAATTGTGTGATATTATATTATGGTTGTACCAAAATTATTGGATATTGGTCGAAAAATAAAGTTATTCTATGAATGGCCGACATCCCAGACCGTATTGGTGACACAGCTCCATGATCATGATGCTAGGTTGGAGGTCTATTAGACCAAGACGTACAAACTTGTATTGGGTCCATACATCACACAATCCCTGTGGTGAGAGTATATCTGGGGTGCAATGTATATTAGCGGATGCGGTTTTCCTAATCGTATATCTAGGACACTTCCTTTCTCCATAAGATGCCACCTACGTCACGTGAAGGCTCATTGCTAGGCCCGGCCATCTACGTCACATGGAGGCTCATTGCTAGGCCCGGCCGTCTACGTGTCATGGAACTAGAGGCTGCTCCATCTGTCATGTCTGAGTCAGTGGTTTCCTCCTCTTCTGATCTGTATCCCCCTCCCCATCATCTTGCACACAAAGGGATGCCTTGAATCACGAAGCTGCTATGGTTAACAGGATATTACATATCAGTTTCTTCCTGGCTTGAAAGTAGTTTATTAAAAGTTAAAAAAGCATTGTGAAATGAAGCCCCCTGCCCCCATCCGTATGCTGAGCTCTGGGTTTGGCCTCTGCGCACACTGTCGCCAGACTCTCTGCAGTTCACCAGGTTTCATATCTTGATTTGGCCGCCCCCAGATCCTGTGTCAAGTGTCACCGGCTTCAAAATATTAACCACATGGAATGTGTCCTGCAATGGCTTCCCACGTGGTCGCCTTGTTTCCCTGATGTGACTGTGTGCAGGTTTATATTACTGCAGGCAATGTGCAGATCTAACGCTCCATCTCCGTCTCGCGCTGATGTCTGACATGTTTGTGGTATTTGTCATAGACCCACAGCGCAGAGATCTAAATTTGCTGTGTTTGCGGCTTCCTCTCTACTTTGAGTTTCTATGGTATTAAAAAGGAACTTGTCATGTAAAACCTGAATTAGAGGTCACACTCGCACCCTCTTTAGCTGTGGTCACTTTAAATTTGGACTTTGTACAAGCTATGCACCTACAGTAATATATTGCATACATTTGGCCCTGCGTACGGAGTGATATCTAGATTTTCTGCGTCGTTTACGTCAATTTTCTTGATGTGGTCGATGGCTCCGTCAATGGCACACCGTCGTGCAAGCCCCCTATTCGTATACAAACTCGGCCTAGTGTGCATGTGTTAGCAGAGTAGTAGGGAGAGAGGGGATTCAGCCACTGTTGGATCGGACATGTTGAAATCCACCATGTCCAGTCTTTCTACCTGCGGACGGGGCACCACAAAACACATTTGATGGTTGGTCAGTTACATATATATATATATATATATATATATATATATATATATATATATATATATATATATATATATATATAATACCACCCAACCATTCACCCATCCCCTCCCCCCCCATGACAATCCGATGGTCTGATGAAGGTCCACCTTGGACCGAAACGTTACCGTAGATTGTACGTGTTACTTTTTTGTGATATATTAGTAAGTCCTGTAACGTTCACACATTTGCCTCAATCTATACGTTCCACTGACTCTGTTTAACGAAACCTTTGTGCCTTGTGTATTTCAGAGAACCCAGATGGCTTACACCATGTCGTGCACGAGCGTCTAGGCGATCTTCTGCGGGTGCTGAAAGGGGTGATAAGCAAGCACCAAACTCTGAATTCTGTGGATATTCTTGGTGCCGCTGGGACGGTGATCGCTAAAGTGAAAGGTGAGTAGGGGGACGCTGTGTCTGGAGTGGTCGGTGTTCTCCCATATCTAATACTCTAGTTCTGGCTCTCCAGCTGCTGTGAAACTACAACTCCCAACATGCTCCATTCACTTCCATGGGAGTTCCAAGAACTGCAGAGCCAGTATGCATGCTGGGAGTTGTAGTTTTGCAACAGCTGGAGAGCTGTACGTTCCCTACCCCTGCTCTAGTTCAATTATAAATCCTCAGTACATAGATTTGGGTTCAGCGGTGACGAACTTCAGCCGTGTTCTCGGCAGCTCGTAATTTAGTTTAGCAAATTTAACCATTAACTTATTTTCTTCCCTTCTGTCCGGTAAATAAGAATGAATTATTCCGCCCGTTAAACAATCGCTCATTTCTACGTGGAATTTGTTCCACTGAAATTCTTCTTCTCCTTTCACTTCCTGAGAGTGATTCATTGCTAGTAAATAGGTTCTGGAGAGCAGAAAATTCCTCCCGGCGATATCCAGCTGGTTCTGGATACTAGAAACCTAATGTACTGTCTATGTATTAAGCTTGTAGAAGGGACGTATCTCACGTAGTTATGGCGTAGACGGCACCGCGCACAATGTCATCGGTTTATCGTGTGGGCTGAGATTGAAGACACATTGCTGGGATTCCATCAACCCCATAACTATTATCCAGGATAACAATAGAGGTGTTTTGTACTTCTTGACTTGGCGCTCTTGTACTACAACTTGTTTGATGTAACGTGGTGCTGAAACATTGATAAAGGGATGTCTTTGCCAGCAGATCCCGTATAGTAGAGTGTGAAGTGCTTTTGTACTGTATATACTGTATATCTGCTGTCGGAGTGGACAAGTTTACACCGTAATAGATATAATAACACAAAAAACATTGAACCTTCAAGTAGACGTACATTATAGATTTCCCATATAGCGGTCACTGTAACTGTTGGCTTGGCATAAGCATCACATCGCTCCCTGTACAATAACTTCTTTTGTCGTGTTGATCCTTCATCTTTACTGCTTGGTCTCCTGCATTTGCCACTATCTGGCCGTGGTCTTGTAGAAGGAAGCATTACTTTAAAGTGTAGGAAGTCTTATATACCAGACATTGAGGCGTTAGGTTGTAAGACCTGTTAAAGCGTCGGTCATTGACTTATAAGAGGGCTATCGCCAATAGCTGGCCCTTAAGATCTTACTCTAGGATGAGAGCTAATTTACAATGTACATCTTAGGACCTTACACTGTGATGATGATGTCATTGCAGGTTCTGAAAGCTGCTTAAACTGCTGCTGATAATACGGGAGAAAATAATGGGGCCATGGTGATCTGATTGTGAGAGAGGGGTTACTATGGGCAGTATGTAAAAAAGGGGCAAACTACACAGTCCAGTCCCATTAATGTGACCACCTGTCAAAATCTGGAATAACCCCCTTTGGCAGAGCGGACCGCTGCGAGACGTGCAGGAAGAGAGGGGATGTTGTGATGATGTCACTGGGATGTTGAGCCATGCCGACTCCAGTGCCGTGGCCAGCTGCGCTAGGTTACGCGGTTGAGCATCCATGGCGCGAACCCCCGATCGAGGTGGTCCCACAGATTCTTGATTGGGTTCAAGTCTGGGGAATTTGCTGGCCAAGGGAGTACGGTAAACTCATCCTGGTGCTCCTCCAACCACGCACGTACACTGCGAGCTTTATGACACGTCGCATTGTCCTGCTGGTAGATGCCATCATCCTGAGGAAAAACATTTCGCATGTAGGGGTGAACATGGTCTGCAAGGATAGATGCATACTTGTGCTGATCCATCGTGTCTTCCACAATGATGAGTGCACCCAGATGGCTGATGACACGTGCCTTCTGTGATTGGTTATTTAACGTTGGCAGTGGTCACATTAATAGGACTGGACTGTGTATATGTCGGGTAGAGCGGACAGAAGGGCAGGACTCTGATAAATCGGAGGTCACATGGTTGCTCTTAATAGAGGAAGCAGCAGAGAGAGAGAGAGAGTCCTCCGTCCTCCTGTTTGCACAACAATCCATGCTAGAAAAAAACGGGTGACCTATTGAAGGTACAAGCCTGATAAGGAAGGTCCCTTTGAGTAGCCAGTTGGTGTTTCACCCATTATAATGAGTAAAAATAAATCCCTTTAATTCAGTTAACTAAGGGGCAGCAGGGACAATGCAGACATTAGACTTGCAAGGATTGCATTGGATATGTTTTTACACTTGCCTGCCTGCTCCTCCTCCTTGGCATCCCGCAGTCGGTGTAGCTGTCAGTGGAATGTTCCTCTGTGTTTTTATACATTGTACTTTGTTTTCTACATGGCGCGGTTGGCTCGGACTATGAAGAGGCGTCTGCCTGTATGAAACCAAACAAACAGCGACTCCGCACTAAGCCGCACACCTTCCAGTCCATACCTAAGCCCTGAAGCATGTCCTCCATTGTCCTCACGTCTACACAAAACAAATCCACTACTATTAGTAGGAAATGACAGATACCCAGAGCGCAACAAACCTTTTCATATTGTGCACTGGGGCCCTGGTCATTGTTGTGTGCGACCATTGTGTGCAGCCAGGATGTCCTGGGGAAAAGTGCGTGCGTGTTTTAGAGTCCCGGGCATAGCCGAGGCTGAAGAGGCAGCGTTGGGCACCCTTGCATATATTATGACATGTCTGTAAGGGAAGGCCCGGCTCTTGTATTTGGGCTGGACCGCATGCAGATTTTTGGACTACGGATGCCTCCATTAGCTCTCATTCCAACGACAAATGTTTTCCCCAGCACTCAACAGTTCAAAGGCCTAACACAACAGTGACGACACGGCCTTCCTGACACAGGAAAAGTATTCACTGCAGATAAATTCTTGGTTTCAGAGGATTACAGTGTAACAATCTCTATTCTCTCCAGCCTTCTTCAGGGAGGCTGCCGACGCCAGCGCTCTAATATTTTCGCTTTCGGACGTTACTTTTTTCTTCTTTTCCATTGTTTTTGTTGCATTTTTCCCGTTAACGTTGGACTCTAAATACATAAAAGTCGGGGTTTTTTTGCTATCGGGTCTTTTTGGCCAACTGGAAACACATCGAGGTGTGTCTGACGTCTGGGAAGACTCGAGAGGTTGCTTGTTTAGGTAAGTCGTCTTGGGGTCTATTTTACTTTCTCGCGGTCGTTTTTCGGTAACTTTCCACAGTTTTTGGTTCATTAATTTTACGCCTGGTTAAATAGAAGCTAGGAGAAAGTGTGTCGGCGTATAGATCCGTTAACCTGCTATGTTTTCCAGGCTTAGATCATGCTTTCGAGATTGCAGGCAAAATGCAATCCACATTCTTCACTTGTGACTACATCCTTTTTACAAAAGGCTCCGTGGGAACACGGGAGGACATTCCTTTTTTTTTCTTTTTTAATCTGAATGGACAGCTCTATTGCGGTGCCGTGTATAAACTAGAAAATAATGGCTTCGTGGGCCACGTCTGGAATTAAATGGCTGGCGTAGACGCTCTGTCTTTGTGCAATCGAGTGTTAAATTTTCCTATGTTGTGTTTTTGAAGATGAGAAATTATACACCAAACACACCCGGGCCAGGCGCACCCCTCCGGCTCATGGCACGTTTTAAGGTCTTTAGTGGGAAAATATGTCATTTTTTTTTTAATATGTATTATCCATTCCAGTAGAAGAATAGATTTGCATTTAGTATTGAGCTTAGATTAGGATGTGATATTTTATTATTTGCCGTTGACTTGGTTTTTAGACTATACTCTTCCACTAATGACCCATAGGCAATGAAAGACGTAAGGAGTGTGACATACTGTGTATTGGTGGGCCAACATACGCCACCGAGGGGCGTATGTTTAGTTACAGGCACTGATATAAAACCACTGGTGCCCAATATCGTTCTGTATGGCAGGACCTATCGCCACCTCCAACGGTTCACATCCTTCAATGGACGCTGCTCCACTGATACTGGTGCTGTTAGAGTTTCTTTCCAGCCCCTATCTATATGCCAGTCCAGGACCGCCTACATGACAGTAAAGAAGCTAATTAGCATATTGGCTGCTGAAATTAACAACATCGATTGCTCAGGAACGGTGGGGGCTAAAGAAAAAATTCCAGCTGCATCTGAGTCAGAGGAGCAATGCCAGGCTTGTAATTGGTGCAGGCGCGATTTGCTTCTAATTGTGTGTTTGATAAAGAGGTAGACTAGCCTCGAAACGCGTAGTGTTTGACACCAATAAACAACTTTGAGGTTTGTATCTTGCTGGTGAGCGCTGACCTTCTTAACAAGCTTTTGGATTGCTCATATCTTGGAAACAAATGGTTGTGTACTGGAGGGGTAAGATTGTAGTGTTACACCCTGTAATATATAAAGTTTGAACATTGAATTTCAAAGTTCGGTGTCTTGGTACAGAACACTCCTTTTTGGCTTGGTTTATTTGGTGAATTTGGTTGCAAGTTCCGTACAAGTCCTGCAATTAAAAAAATGTCTGTAATTTGCTGCCTTGCCACTATTTTATGGTCCAATTTGGCTTGTCGCAAGCAAGTTACTGTCACAAGTGACTTGCGTTGAAGTCCGTGCTGGTGAAGTCATACGTGCTCTTTGACCAAAAATCCTGCAAATGAGGATTTTTTGCAACTGTCATGTGTCGCAACGTTGCAGTCATGTCACGTGATCAAAGCCAATGTTACTGGAAACGGCAACCGTGAGACCCCCAGCCATTTACCTGCAGGGGAAATGCTTTTTCGATTATCTATTTCTCAACCCCCTTTATGCCCTTTGTACTGTATTTTTTGATAACAAACACGTCCAAAAACCTACGTCCACTTCTTCTTAATAGAAGTGACTATATTGCCCCCCGGTGACCCTCTTCTGTTCCAACCACAAGTCTAGGCTGAATTTCCGATACATCTTGGGCAACTTTTTTTTGCATTGCCCAATTCGCTTCATCCATGCATTACAGAAGTCAATCACTGGAAATTTTTTGGGTTCTTTTTGGACTTCCCTACTAAGCCAAGTTCCTCTTTTCGCTGCGTCTTCACAAATATCTCCGAACGGAAGTGTCCTGAGAGAACGGACCATTGTATGATACTCGAGCTGAGCTCGTCCATTTCCTGCTGGAAGCCACATTATTGGAGAAGTCTGCACGGGGCGAAAGGCTTTGTGGGAATGAATGAAAAGCTGTTTTAGCGCGCTCCTGTTTTCTTTATGGTTATATGCCGAGGTGAAAAAGAATGGAGCTTAAGGATTACGGACTTTTTAAAAAAAAAAAAAAATTTTTTTCTCAGCAGCTATTTCTATGCAGCGACCAAAGTAGAGTTGAATGGACTTGTAACCCATTCAATGCTGAAAGGTTAACCGTACACATTTGATCTAATACTTTACCTTGTACCACTTATCGGGTTCTATTAACCTGAATGGCCATCGTGATGTTACGGCAAATTTCACAGATTCTAGGATTTGGACGTCTGTTTTGGGGTAGAGACGCACGGTGAGTTTTTGTTGCAAATTTTGCTGTGGTTTTCTGAGCCAGAGATAGGAGTGGATTTGGAAGGAATGGGAAATGTAATGTTTCACTTCTCTTTCTGCGGAATCCACCCCTGACTGACTGCAAGAAATCTAAATTTGCACCAAAAAAAAAAAAAAAACAACTGCTGGAGGGGATTCGCTGATTCATCCGGAGCATGCCTAAAAGGCTGAGGCTCTTGGCAAAAATTGAAGTTTAAACCTTAGGCCCCGTTCCCACGGAGTAACACGCCGCTCGTTCTGACACATAAACACGTGTCAGAGTGAGCGCTGTAAAACAGAATCCCATTGACTTCAATGGGTGCCGTCTTACGCGCGCTACACATTGAAATTAATGGGTTAAAAAGGCTCCCTTTGATTTCAATGTGTAGCACGCATAAGACGGCACCCATTGAAGTCAATGGGATTCTGTTTTGCAGCGCTCACTCTGATACGTGTTTACATGTCAGAATGAGCGGCGCGTTACTCCGTGGGAATGGAGCCTTAAGCTGTCCATAGGTTGGCGGATGTTTAGCAGGTCCAGGTCTTGTGTATTTGGGTGTTGCTGTAATGCCCCAATAGAGGCGAAGGGTGTGTCCGCTTTCCCTGGACATGGGAAGGGGAAAAAAAAGAACCTGGCAAATTACGGTAAATTTCACAGGACATAAGCCACCACCATGGGTCCCTGGGAGTGACTTACTTCCCAATCCCCATCGAGAACACATGCACACCTGGCTGAATGGGGCATCCATGTGTATGGAGAAATCAGGAAGAGCATGTGGCCAACATCTATTGACATTGTATGTTTTTTGGGGGTTTGACACATTTGGTGTCTGCATCAGGTGTATGCCAGTTCTTGGCCTATGCTAGACCAGTATGCATCAGTACAAGTTAGGCCCGGTTCACATTTGTGTTCGGGCCATGGAAGCAGAACTTTTCTATCCACCTTTTTCTTGCGGAAACCACATGAACCCCAATATAGTCTATGGGGTCTGCGGGTTTTCTAAGGTAACCACTTTTTTTTATGCGAATTAGGTTTCTCTTCGGTGTTTCCCAAGCGGACTCCCTTCACGCAGATGTGAACTGGACCTAATATAAAATAATTGCAAAAATCAAATTTGTAGATATAAAATGAATCTTCGAATAGCAGCCTATGGACAGCTGGTGCTCAGGGTGCGATGTAATGTAGATCTCTTTAGATCTGGTAGGAACCAACACTCTTAACACAATGAGTTTGAAGATGAGAATGAGACATCCTAAGAATTGGATGTTGGAACCTGCGGAGACCAGCGACCAACATCTTACTAGTAAAATAGTCAATTGAGAACATGCAAAGGTCTTGACTATGGTCACATCCAACTCCGACCCCTCGTACAGCTTTGGTTTTATACCAGGTCACTTCCACCCCCTCCAATCTTCCTCCTGTTTACTTATTTGCTGAGCTACGTGTCGGTGTCTGGATCCGCCCATCTTATTCACCGCCGCCTCGCACTCTCTTGTGAAAATCTATTAGACTAATAAATAATTCATCAGACCATTTCATCTTCAAGAAAGGACATAAAGGAGGTTTTTGTAGCTACGCATAATATTTGCTTTGCCTCAGACTTCTTTATTTCTTTTATTCATTTTTAAGTGTGTTCTACAAAAAAATCCGTCCTACGGTGTCATCGTCTGTGCGCGGAACCATAAACGTTTCGTAGGTCCGTATCATATGCTTGGATGTCTGTATTTCCTTATGATCTATATAGTATGTGACCATGTAGGGTACGTGGTACGTATCATGATCAAAGGATTTTCTGTTGTCAGAAGAGAAAAAATTCTTGACAAACGAAGCCGATTCCAAATAGTGGTGGCGCTGCCGACGGCGTTGGGACGTGTAAAACCCCCCCCCCCCCCCCCCATGCAGCTTTAGATTGTCATCTTGTCCTGTTGAAAGAAGCCGGTTCCAGATCCAGCTTATTCATGCCATGGCCAGATCCATAGGAGGCAAGTTGGTCTGCAGTCAGGGTTGGAAAATTTTACCAAAATTTCCAAGTATCATGGTGGCTCAGCGGTTAGTATTGTGGCTTTGCAGCACTGAAGACCGGGGTTCAAATCTGACCAAGGGCAATATCTGCATGGATTTGTATGTTCCCCCACTTGCCAAAAATATACGGATAGGTAAATTGTCTTCCCGTAAAACAACTCGCCCTTGTGAATGTTGGGGATGAGCACCTATATGGCAACCGCTAACTTCTCTACTCCACTACACTCCCTTGTTGAGGAAAGTGCATCCCAAATGTTATACAGTTTTTAATATTGCACAATTAATTAATTAGATGGATCGTTTGTTTCCTAGATTTACCGTCACGGAAAGTCAATCACTTGATTTTTGATGAATTAGAGGATCTTTACTGCTTCGGCCTGACCATGGCTGTCGGCTATTAATGGAGGAGTCGGGCTGAGCACTGATCCAGCTCTCCACAGCTCTGTCGCCTACCGTAAATGTTTGTGCCATATGGCAAGATGCCAGGATACCCAGCAGTGTAAACATTTGCAGCATATGGAAACTCAGCAGTGATCTTGGATAATGATGTTATTTGGGACTGCACTCACTGCTGTGGTCTCTTCATTACTTGCAAGGCACAGCGCCATACAGGGTATAGTGGCTATGCCTGGTATTGCAGCTCAGCCCCATTTATTTGAGTATGACCTGCAGCATGGCCATGTGATCAATAGATGTGATATCACTGTCTTGAGAACAGGGAAGGGGAGGTGAATATCATAGCCTGGGCAACTCCAATAATACGTTCCATAAAATGGCTATATATTGGTCGTAACAAAAGACGTTAACATTTACCTACATTTCGGGCATTAAAATGTTTTTTACCGTATACCTTTGAGTATAAAACACCATTGGACCAGTTTTACCACTTCTATGGAGTCAATCTTCAAAGGCCGCAGACTGTAGTCATGTTTTACATTCTGAAAAAATGTTGTGCTCGAAAAACATCCCTTTCTTTGCCTGCCACTCCCGCCATCCTTTAAGAGTATATTTAGGTGCATGTGTCTTGTTTGCGCCCGAGCACCACCCTGGTGAATGCAGTTCATGAATACAATGGTTTTACTAAAACAGATGCGAGTACAGGAAGGGGCGGACGGCTTTGTTTTGCTTTGTCATAAGGGTTTGTGTAATGTAGGAAGATGCAGTCGGTGTCCCCATAAGAATGGGACAAGTTCTTTTCATTCTCTGCTTGTTCGGGGTGTTTTTTTGTTTTTTGTTTTTTTTTTTTGTTCTTGGTTTAACTTTGTATTACTTTGCTGTTCTCAAGTCCTACGACAGTCACATAGTCTGTATCCAGATAACCTTGTCCGTGTCGCACGATGAAGCCGTCCGGTTTTACTTGGATGATCATGAAGCAAAGGCTGGCCATATATATATTTAAGACTAGCAATACCCGCGACTTCGTCCGCCGCCCCCTGACCCCCTGTGCAACTCACCTCCTGCGCACGGCCGGGCCTACCGTCTTCAACGCACCCCCCATGTGTCTCCCCCGCCGTGGCGCACCCTTTGCTGCCAGCCCTGGCGGAACGTTCCACAGACCCCTCTCCGCGGCTGGAGACAATGGCCCCTGCGGGTTGAAGATATGCAAAGCACCCCCCCGCTGCACCCCTACCACAGTTCCCTTTTCCCCACTGAACCTCCAACATCCCTTTTCCCCAACCCCCCCCCAACAACCCTCTGCATCCCCGGGCCCCCAACATCCCTTTAAACAAACAACTCTCTTCATCCCCGGACCCTCAACATCCCTTCCCCCCCAGCAACCCTGTTCATCCACTGAGCGCCAGCATCCGGCCTCCTCCTCAGGTTCCGGTCCAAAAAAACCCGTGTGAACTTACCCTAACAGGTCCTGAAGATTTTTTTTTTTCTGCTTCTCCTCCAGCATGGTACATCTGGGGGTTGTCCATCCACTTGAACGTAGGACTGCAGGAGCCAAACCCCCATTGATTCAACATTGACTTATTATAAGGATAGGTCTTCAATATTAACCCTTTAAGAAACTGTGGCCTGGAACCTATTGCACTCTCCAAAAAATGACTATATGGTAACTCTATGACCTGACCAAAACCATATAGTCATCGCGGTAAAGAGGAAAACTTTTTTGATCCATAAGGTCTGTAAATATTCTGCCCGCTCTGTAGGTTTCGGTGACTCTCATTGATCCCATTGGTGAGAAAGCTAAACTTGCTCGGGGTTCGACTTAGTGGGAGCCCCAGTCGGCCGTCCCCCATTGTCGTTTCCCTTCTGCCAAATCTCATTGACATGTTAGAAGATAACTTCATTGGGATTGACAGAACAAGGACTGAAACGATGAACTTGCTTTTTTTTTAATTGACTAAATCTTTCCTTATTGCCCTTTCTTATTCGTCCTATTAGCCGTTTTTGTCTTCCTCCAGACCCCTCTCTGTCTGTCTTAGCAGGAGACGTACCAGTTAGGCTTTGCTCCTTCACCTCTTAGGTCTCGATGGGTGGAGACGGCCAATGCTTTGCTCTGGGTTTCTCGAGGACACTTTCGATGACCTGTGGTCTCCGACACAATAGCAAGTCCGCTGCCACTTTAAAGAGGAATCTGTAGAGAATATGGTGGGAAGGGTAACAACCTATTGTAACACGGCATGAGTCACTTTTACAGGATTAAAAGCCACACTGAAAGAGTGTCCTTCAAGACGTACAAAGGCTTTATTTTTCTTCTCTAACTTGATTAACAGGCTATTAACTGGGGTTGCCAAGGGAATGTATCATATTGCCCCGCACGGCTGACATACAGGCAATTACACTTAATTTTACTCTTAAGAGTACATGTGATGTATGGGGATATTGTCTGCAGGTACCTCGCGCCAGCTCCTCAGAAGCGGCTGAGAAAAGCCGCCGTGATTTACAGGTTTTTTTCTTTTGTGGCCTGTTACCTTTTACTGTAGACAGGTTGAGTTATTGCTGTTCTTGGCGTATATTATTATCATTATTTATTACGATTATTAATCATTCTAATATCTTTATTAACATCATTATAATTAATATAATATTTTATTATATTATTATTAATAATAATAATAATAATAATAATAATAATGTATTATTATTTTATTTTTATTATTATTATTATTATTATTTTATTATTATTATTATTATTATTATTATTATTATTAGTAGTAGTAGTAGTAGTAGTAGTAGTATTATTGCTACTAAAAGTTCACAGATAGTCTTGCAGTTATTAGTTATTCTTCTCCTACCTTTAGATGTCTTCTCCACGCCCCTGTTCCGTAGGAATCCCAGTTTTTGCCGGTATGCAAATGAGTTCTCTCGCAGCACTGGAGGCAGGCCCCAGCGCTCAAACAGCACAGGGGGCGTCCCCAATGCTGCAAGAGAACTCTCCAGCGACGCCTCCATCTTCTCCGCGGTCACAAGAAAAATGGCCGCTTTACACAGTAAGTGGCCATTTTCTTGTGGGCATGCTCAGTCGGCTCTGCCCGAGGCCTACAAGTTTGACGCGTGAAGAGGACGTTCCTGAAGAAGATGGAGGCGGCGCTGGAGAGTTCTCTCGCAGCATTGGGGACAACCCTAGTGCTGTTTGAGCGCTGGGGCCCGCCCCCAGTGCTGCGAGAGAACTCATTTGCATACCTACAAAAACTGGGATTTCTACGGAACGACGACGCGGAGAAGACATCTAAAGGTACGAGAACAATAGCCCTTCTTAAGGCTATTCCTATGTGTCAACGAGAAAAAAATATGTTTTATTGGTAGAATCCCTTTAAAATCCTAGAACATGCTCCGTTAACCGGTTGGAGATGTGTCGTAAGTGAAGTCTCTTGCCTTTCCATTGTAAAATGAGGAGATCTTCTAACTACTCGAGTTTTTGGATCTTACACACGATCTGGGAAGTAACCTGGAAAATTGAGTATCTTAAAGGGAGTCTGTCAGCAGGAAATCTGGTATCAAACTAATGGCAGTATCTTATAGGGCGGCTTCTACTCTTTCCATAGATGTCTTGCTTATTCTGCATTGCAGCTCCATGTTCATGAAAATCTGTGTTTTATTCTTAAAGGGGTTGTCCGGGATAAATGGAAAGCCCTACAGTAATCTAAACACCCTCTTACTTTTCAAATCACATAATTAATCAAAAATGTATCGTTACCCCTATCCCTGGGGAGGTCATTTGAGGCCATAGAGCTGGCCTATGTCCTGATCTCTCCGGTCTTCCTATACACATGCACACTTCGCTAAGATTACTTGTGTTTTGAATGGGGAGAAGGGAGTAAACCACTGCCAGACACTTTCGCTGAGGACAAAACGATCAGGCATATTGAAATTCAGCATGCCCTATCCTTTCCCATACACCTTAGATGGTCAGTTGGTACCACCGAAATCACAGTTGTCAGGTTTGAGCAATGTAAATGTATTATGTATGACCTGCTTAATTCTTATAGGGTGGTTTGCAAATCAAATCCACCTCATCGCTGTGTCCTATATGTAAAATTTATAAGATTTATGACTCCGAGAGATTTGATTTGCGAGAATTAGATACAGCATATAGCTACGTAGCCATTAAACTAAACCACTATATAAAACAGAGAAAATAAGATTTGAGATTTTACTTTTTTTTTTTTACTTTTTTTGTTTCTTTGTAGCTGTGAACTTCAAAAACATTAATGAAGAGAACAGGAGGGAGCAATTTGGAGAAATCTTCACATCCATCGACACTTTAGCCTTCACCTTCGGCAACGTGTAAGTAATGGCGTGTGGGCTCTCACACGTAGATGAAAAGGGCCCAGGTCGATTGTTTGTAGCGTGGTCATGCACTGGTGAGGACATTGAGGGAACCAGATGAATGGTCAACAACAATGACTCTTGTGACCAGCCACCTGCAGAAGAAATAGGCTACACCGGCCAAAAATCATCATCGAGAAATCTAGTCCTGGAAACAAGTGTGTGTTATTTTGTCGTCTGGTGTAACATTGTGCTGTGCCATACTAGGAGGGACTTGTATTACATCAATATCCTTAGGATGGTAGACTTTTATTGGGTCTAAAAATAACGCAAATGACAGCAGACGTGTCCATAAGTTGTATAATGGGTCGTACATTGGCTCCAGATTTGGTGGACTGAGCTGCAGTACTAGACACAACCCATAGACGGGGGTGGCGCTGTTTGAGGAAGAAAGCAGCTATATTTTTCTAATTCTGGATTTCCCCTGGCGTTTGACCGCATGTCTATATCCATCACAGTTTAGGAGTTGATAACATAGTATTTTATCATGACGTTATACAGGGCGCCCACTAGAACAAATGCCTGATAGATGTGGATGCCCTTCTGGGAGCTGCATTTATGTATTTAATGGGGGTTGCCTAAATTCTGTTCCGACTGATGCCGTGACCACAGTGGCCACTCGTGTGGCTCTCCATCTAAGTCTATAGGAGATCTGAGAGCATTTGGTGGGACCCCAATTGATCAGATGTCTATGGCCTGTCCTCGGAATATGTCATTGAATGTAATTCCCATACAGGAGCATCTGTTTGTGTTATTGTACCTTTTCCTGCACCATAGCTTTACATACTCTGACTTTATCTTTTTGTCTTCTGCAGTGTTTCCGATTTCCTTATGGGAGATGTAGACAATGGCTCATCACTGGGGCTCCATACATCTCGGAGAAGTAGGGTAAGTTTGGCTTTTACTTGGTTAATTGAGAAAATGTATTCGTAGAAAATAATCCATTTGCAAAAAAATTAAAATATGAAAAAGTCGCTGGTCAGCAGACTGAAGGGTGGCTGCTATGTACATGGACTAGTGGCTGTGAATGGTACTGCAGTTGTTTCATGTTCAAGTGAGTACTATTACTCTGCCGGAGCGACCAACTGACTGGTTGAGGGGCGCACCAATCTTATATGGATAACCCATCCCATACATAGGTCATTGGTTATAAAGTCCTGGAAAAACCCTTTAATTTGCATTTTATTGAATACAAATTCGGGTTTATCGGGTTTACCAGGTTGAGCTTTATCCATGTTAATACACTAATCACTCCAAGTGTCCTGATGCAATGGCATGGCTACTGTATGTGAACGGTAACTCCGAGCCGCGCATTGTCCTTATCTTGAGTCAGAACAAGGTCCGAGAGAAGAGCAGGAAGAATCACAATGACAAAGGAGCAGAGAGGCTGCCGGTATTAGACCTGTAACCTCAGTCACTGATAAGTAGTAAACTATTAAACTGTTACGACTTGTTTTATGTACACAACGGGAGCTTTTACTCAACACGTCATTAAATGCAATTTTTTCCAAGTATTGGAGTTTCGTTGCGATTTGTAATAGGTTCAATGGTTTGTCCAGAGTCTTCTTTGCTTCCATTGTGAAATCAATCCATTTCCTGCTCAGATCATTGACCAGACGCTACATATTATGTCCCTGATTTGAGTGTTTCGGGGAAGGGGGGAAGGGTTTGTTTACATTTCAATGTAAAGGGAACTTCACTGTGGTCTGGTACTTGTAGGAAACAGCAGAATTTTTTCCTACGTTTGCTGTTTTTGATACTGAATATTACTTCTCCTTCTCCGTAACATTTATGTGTATTATTTTGGGGGGGTTTTAATAGTCTGTTACTTCCTGAGTAGTTAATATTATTTTAAGGGATTTTCCAGGAATTAAAAATTCTCAATCAGCATCGGTGCTCAGGTGAGTACTGTTTCCGCTTCACAGGCCAGTGATGTCACGGTCATTGGTCACGAGGCCTGTTTGCAGATCAGTCCCACCATAATGGATGTGGCTGAGCTGCAATATCAAGCACATATGCTAGGCAGTGATGAGACCCGAGCGCTGCAGCCTCCTGAAGCAGCTGATCAGCGAGGGTGCTGGTTGTTGGACCTCCACCGATCTGATGACAGATTTGCCTATCCTAAGGATATCATAATCCTGGAAAAACTCTTGCGTGTTTAAGGAGAATTGTTCCATGTATTGTATTAGTTATTGACCTACAGAGACCATCCTATTCCGTCAGATTGCTATAATGTACAGTCTGTCCACAAGGACCGAAGAGCCACCTTGCCCATAAACATCAGACAAGGAAATAACAGTTATTACGGGGCGGCCTGCCATGCTTTATTAATACATGTAACAAGGACTCGGGAACAGATCTCTCTTTGTCCAGTTCTTCTGTGTAGAAATGAGAAGTCATGAAAACAATTGGGGAAATGTGACCCAACATGTACACACTGTCTTGTTTGCAGTACTTACTCTTTGTTGGGACTTCATACATTGATACATTATACCCTTCCTCCTAACCCCTAGTTGGATATCAAGGACTTATATAGAGGAATTACAGGCACCCCATATGAAAGATTACGGTGTCCCCTGCTGGGTGCTACCACTTGGACTGCAGGACTGGGTGTTTATTTTCCTCCATATCTATTTCATTTCGCTACTCGTTAAAATAAGGGATTCATACAAAATAGTTAAGACCTCTCTGTCAGGTTTGCCTCTAGGATTCTCAACAGGGGTGCGTCAAAGCTCAGTGTCATCGAATGTGTCCGCCCCGACAGTATAAGATCACTTTTTACTGATTCCTATTGTCAAGAGAGTTGAAAGACCACCATACGCATTACCCCTGGTTCACCTCTGCGTTTTGTAATCCGGTCCACATGAGGACCCCCCCAAACGGAATACCAAACGCATCGGCAAGCGGTGAAACCAAACAGAACCCGTAGACTATGATGGGGTCCATGTGCTTTTCCCACGGTCTCTGCACAAGTCATGTGGACAGGAAAGTAGATCACAAAGTACTTTCCTGTCTTTATGTTCTGTGCAGACACCGCGCGGAAAGCACACGGACCCCATTATAGTCTATGTGCTCTCAAAAGTTCTCCACTTGCCAATGCATTTGGTATTCTGGTTTTTTTGGGAGGGGGGGGGTCCCCATGCAGACTCCCCCAAATGGATTACCAAACGCAGATGTGACCCGGCCCTAAAGACGTTCTGCTGCTCTTGCTTAAATTGTGGAATTTGACCAGCTTTACACAAGTTCACACTTTTTTGTTGCACTGAAGTGTTTTCTTCGCTGACTATTTTGGCAATTTTTACTTTTTCTAGTCCTTCGAAAATGTTTCCATGGAGGATTCTGCTGGATCGATCCACGAGAGAGACGATCTGCAAGGTAAGGCCTTTGTCTATCATTTATGGTGATGTTACCGTGCTATAGAGAATATAATTTAGTAATAATGAGAATATTTCCGTCAGATAACGGCAAAGGACATTTCATTTGGAAAACGTCACATTCACAAGTCATCTCATTGACTGATGAGTTACAGGAATAGATCCTGTGTTAATTGGTCTAATCTTAAAATCCTTGTCGTCTTCCCTCCTCCCCTTTACTGTTATTTATCTCAAAATTCCCTATATCAATAGTTATTAAGGAAAAGTGCTCCTTTCTCCTGTTCTTTCCCTCTCCTCTCCCCCTGCACTGATCCTTGCTTCTGAATACACTGGTCCAATCTGTAGGCCGGAGTCCATTGAAGCCTATGGAGAGGGGAGGAAAAGGACACATAGACAGCAGAGATAACACGCTTATATAGCTGCAACCTTGTTATCGCTCTCCCTGCCTGTTTCCTTATACCCCTCCCCACTCTTCATAGACTTCAGTGGTCTCTAGCCAATGTCTGTATAGCTGTTTAAAGGGGCTGCTGAAGCCTCTTCAATGTTTACATTGCTCTTTCTGCCTGCACACATCTTCATACTAGTGGCTGTGTGAGGTATTGCAGCTTCATCCCATTCAAGTAAATCAAGCATGTAGACAGAGCAGTGTGAACATTGCAGAGAATACAGCAATGTGCCGCAGCCCGCTCCCCTCCATATGGATGTTTATACACACACAGAAATTTATTATTGGCTTCATTCAAAAGACTATAGGCATTTGCTGTATGGACAATGGTCTTATGGCAGGTGAAAGACTCATCGTAGTTGCTTGTGACTCTGACCCTTTCTTCCTAAAATCCTTGTCAATCCTCTTTAGTGTCAAACGGTATTAAAGAACTCTCCAAGATCAGAGTTACTTAAGCATTCGCAGTCGGCCGGCGCTCTGTGCGAGTCAGCGTGGGGCTTCTCATAGAAACCATTCTAACATCCTATGTTACTTTCAGGGCACCTCCGGGCAGAAGAAGTGGACAATATGCTCCTCCGGATTGACAGCGGGGTTGAATCGGCCTTATCCTATGCTAAAGCATGGTCAAAATACACCAAGGATATCCTGGCGTGGGTGGAGAAGAGGCTTAATGTGGGTGAGTGCCTTCTCGTGGGGCCTAATGAGCTTTGGCATTAAATCTCTTGCCAGGCTTGTGCTTCAGACTGTCAGTAATGTGATTTCTAAATTAGCGGCTGTTTCACCGACCCGTCTTCATTACTATTGTTTCTTTATCATGGTTTGTTTTCCATTTTCCATCGCAGAAGCCGAAGCTGCTAGAAATCTTGCAAAGATGGCTGAAACCGCAAAATCCATTGTAGGCCCACAGGTTGGTCCCTGCTTCCATTGATTTCTGTAATTGTATCGTCACCTTATATGTTAGCACCAAAGTCTGCTAGTTTACATGTTATGTATCTTAGACCTGGTTGAGATTGTTATATTGTACCTGTCTGCTTGCTGTATGGATCCCTGCTGATCAGCTGATGTGGACACTGTAGCGTTCCGGGGAGCGCTGCGCCATTTTCGCTACTTCCCAGGTGTGGCATCGTACATTTGTATAGCGCCTGCGCTCGTTATGGTAATTCAACCCCACTCACTTGAATGGACCTGTAGTGCGAACCACCCATGTGACTGGTAAAAGTGACATTATATGACCTGTGCAGGGGTCCCATGTGTTGAGCCCCTGCCAATCTAAAAATGATGAGCTATCCTAACATCCATGATATTGGGGCCCAATACTCCCATCTGAATGAGATCTTACTCAAAGGTATATAGATGCTTATATATACCCTCTAATGTCCAACGTTTTAGTGTCCCGTATTTGAATGCCCTCTAATACCATACATGCCTATGGTACAAATAAAAAACATGTAGACCGGACCACAAGCCCATGTGCAGTGAAGCCAAGTGTGCACATCCCCAGGGTGAGCTGCGCAGGCGCTGGAAGTAACAGAGATGAGTCCGATGTGGCTCTTTATACTCTTCTCTACTCAAGTAATAAAGGATTGATTCTGTTTTTGTGGGGGTTTTTTCAATGTGGGTACATATGACATTCCTACAGGTCTATACCCACAGTGGTTTAGTATCTCGTACTGACCTGCTGGGTTCCCTTTAAGTGGTATCTGCTTCGACAAATGCATTTGCATGGCATTATTAAGGGTCAGGCTTTACCAGGCAACCCTTTGCTGCTCAATATCTGCCAAACAGAGTAGCAGTCCGATAACATTAGACGTCCTATCCCCTATCCTGCCGCCTCTCTGCATTGCCCTTACTCAGCAGTATTTTAGGTTGGTTCACAAGTCCTATGGATTTCTATAAGGTCCTTTTTAATGCCTCACCATCCCAGGTGGCACAGCAGCGGGCATCCAAGGATCACATCTAGAATAAAAGTAACCCCAGCTTTAACCAATTCCAATCTGATTTTAAATTTATGGAGAAATGTTTTTATCAGTGACTGGCACTTTAATGTTCTGTTTTTCCTGCTTGTTGCCTTGCCGCAGGTCCTTGGATCTGTCTGACTTGGCACGGACGTGAATAAATATATTCACTTGTTTGTTTCCATTTCAGGAGTTTATGCCATTCCAGCCAATTTTCACAACTGCGTTCCAGAATGACATTGAATGCAGCCAGTTATGTCTTCAGACCATCAGTGCACTTCAGAGCAACAAATTCATTCAGGTGAGACATAGCGCGGGCATGGCGTCATTGTGCAAACACCGGGTAACAAGCCCACGTGTATGATTTATGGATACCAGGAAGTCTCTTGGAATATAATTGCAGGTGAAGAATTTTTTTTATTTCTTTTGCATATTTCTTGATCAGGATGGGCAGATTTGGTGCCAATAGTGAGCGCCATGTCTGTTGCTGCTTGTGAAAAGCCATCTATATGTTGCAGTCTTTGCACTGTATGGGCACAGACTATGTGTGGCCAGGTAAAAGGCTCTAAAAGGTTCCCCAGTTATAAGTATGGCCTGTTCAACCTTGGCAGAGTAATGCATTAGATGAGAAGGTTACATTGGTGAACTGAGGTTCATAGACAACTGATATCCAGAATGACCGAGCTCTAGAGAGAGTTGAAACCCCCTTGACTTTGCAAAGGTAGTTGGGGTTGATCTCTAGGACAATACATTTAAAGGGATTCTACCATTAAAATCACTTTTTTTTTTTGTCGCTCACACGTAGGAATAGCCTTAAGATAGGTTATTCTTCTCCTACCTTTAGATGTCTTCTCCGCAACGCCGTTCAGCAGAAATCCCGGCTTTGATCTGTATGCAAATGAGTTCTCTCGCAGCACTGGGGGCGTCCCCAATGCTACGAGAGAAATCTCCAGTGCCACCTCCATCGTCTTCAGAAACGGGCTCTCTGCGCTTCTTGTTCCGGAGCTGGGTTCAAACTTCTAGGCCTCGGGCAGAGCTGACTGCGCATGCCCACAGGCATCAAGAAAATTGCCGCTTACTTACTGTGTCTGTGCAGCTTTTCTGAGGTGCAGTAACTCCTCTCAGCCATCATATAGTGTACAGAGACCTATGCTTTTACCTTCGTATACTGTAAGGTATGGGATCTAATGCACCCTCGAACAGATGATCCTCCCAAGGACTTGACCATTGGCCCCTCGCTGATTAGCTATTCATGGTTTATCCTAATTAAAGGGCAAAAATAAATCCTGTACAGCCCCTTTAAAAACTCAGCGCAGAATACTGCAGCATGTTGCACTAAAATGTAGGGTCCCACGTTGGAAACCCACTGGGTTCACTCCAGTAAATAACAGCTCGGTGGGATTTCTGAAGCTGCGCCTGAACATGTGCTGTAAATATTGTCCGACATTTCTTGCAATGTTTCACATGCAAGCAGTATAACATTCTTACTTTGCCTCTAGCCACTTCAATCCCGAAGATCGGAGCTCGACAGACAAAGGAAGGAAATGAAAGAACTTTGGCAGCGAGAACAGAAGAAAATGGTCAGTACGCCGGAGTTCTCATTACATTTTGCTTCTGCGCGCCTTCTGGATTTTCCGACAATGTCTTACCACAGCTGCAACAATTGTGTATTATGTAATGGTGGATACATTACAATCGTGCAAAACCTACCATAAGACGTTCTATGACTATATTGTAAAACAATCTGCCATTGTCCAAGCACGGGTTATGGTAGTCTATGCTTTCTTATCATTCTGAATGTTATTTTTGTTTTATGAGCATTTTTTTATTTTTTTGCAATTTTTTTTTAATTATCACAATTAGTATTTAGGCCTTTAAATTATCCATATCTTTCAGAATATATTTGGTTAGGTCTCGTGCACATGTATGTACATCATCAGTTCATCCAGTTTTAAGAAAAATTGTTGACAAGCCATTTATTCCGTTATTCGTAGTCCGTTTTGACGTCCTCACCAGTTGAGTCTGTTTTGCTCCTCTTTTTGAGCCCTGTAAGGTTTGCAGAGAGCTCTACATTGGAAAAGTCAGATCTGGTGAAATTTTTAATTTGGATGAGTTTTGCAAATAACAGGCCCAAGTCTGTACCAAAGCTTGAATAGTTTTTGAGCCCGTTGCTACTTCTTGGACCACGTGATCATAAAACGCAGCCACTGTAGAAACATCCTAATGGGGATCTCTCAGGTCGATTTGATACTTCCAACAGGGCCTTATTGTCTAAAGGGTTTAGTGTCCTGTTGCAAAGCTATCTGTGCCTGCCTTTAAAAAACAAACACTCACCTAGTACTGCCTGTGTAGTTCTTCAGTGAAGCCAAGGACGCGCACACTGACTTCACTGCGCATACACCTGAGGACCGGCGCATGCGCACTGAGGTGTACTTCTCTGGTTGCACTGAAGAATTGCACTGGCACGGTGAATACAGCTGTTGGGTGAGTATAAAGGTTCTTTATTTTAGTGTAGGTAAAGATGGTGTAATGGTGCAGGGTACAGGGTAATGGTGCAGGGTAATTTGAGACACTAAACCCCAATCCTTAAGGAGCTGTGGGTGGTTTAGGGTCCCAAATTGCCCTGACAGGTTTCCTCTAAGTACAGGAAAAAGTGATATATGGGGGGAGGGGGCACACAGTGGCTCAGTGGTTAGCACTGCAGCCTTGCAGCGCTGGAGTCCTGGTGTTCAAATCCCACCATGGGCAAAAAACCATCTGCAAGGAGTTTGTATGTTCTCCCCGTGTTTGCATGGATTTCCATATTCCAAAAAAAGACATACTGATAGGGAAAAATGTACATTGTGAGCTCTAAGGCTGTATTCACACAGAGTAACGCCAGGCGTTTTTTGTGTGTTTTTTGCACATAGCGCCGCGTTTACGCCGCGTAGCGTCGCGTTAACGCCGCGTATACGCTGCGTTAACGCCGCGCTATTTAGCGGTGGCGTTGCCCGGCGTTAACGCGGCGTATACGCGGCGTTAACGCGGTGCTACGCGGCGTAAACGCGGCGCTATGTGCAAAAAACACACAAAAAACGCCTGCCGTTACTCTGTGTGAATACAGCCTAAGTGGGGCTCACAATCTACATTTAAAAAAAAAAAAAAAAAGTGATCTATGGGGTTCCGAGGTGATGGACAAAGACATGAATTCAGTTTATTAAAGGATACTTGTTTCAGCATTGGACATGTGACTTTATCAGGCTTGATGAAGACATTTGTCCAGTGTCAAAGTGCGTAGTCCTTTTGTAAACCATTGTCACCTTTAAGCTAAATCCAGAGAGATCACCTTGGACACTAACCTGTAATCCTTAGGGACAATAAAAGTTATGGCTCCTTGGGGGTGGGGCTAACTACTTCTTGTTCTCCAGAACTGCTTCTTGGCTACTATTTCACCCTCTAATTTGCCTTATGCACAGAGTCAATCACCTATGGTGTCAGCTACATTTCTATTGCAGTCACATAATGTACATGGTATTTTTTTTATACATTTGTGATATTGTTTTTTGCAGCAAGAGTTGGAAACTGCTCTTCGGAAAGCAAAATTATTGCATGCTCAAAGGCAAGATGAGCACGAGAAAGCGAAATCTAGTACAATCCGTGCTGAGGAAGAACAGCTCAGTATATCTGGAGGACTCATGAAGGATGGGAACAAACAAGTAGAGAAGCGGAGACGTCTGGAGGAGGAAGCTTTGCAGAAGGTATGCAGTTTAAAGGGGCTGGGGGATGGAGCGGGGATCTACAAAAAAAAACACTTTGCTTGGATTTTCTGACTTGTATTTCCACCTTTTATTTATTTTTATTTTTTTTCCGCCTTTTGTTTTTGTGGCATGGAGGACACCTTGAAGACCTGGCAGGCACCTCTAGGTACAAATCAACTCCGACATAAATAATTCTTATCTTATCCGATTTGTACTTTGTAGGCTGAAGAGGCGAAAGAACATTACAAGTCTTGTGTGGCGGAGGTGGAAGAGAAAAGGATTGACATGGAAAATGTGAAGAGTGAGATTTTAACACAGATACGAGAGCTTGTCTACCAGTGCGATCTCACCCTGAAAGCTGTAAGTGTCCTTAATAGACAACCTTCTACGTGTGCTATATCTTCCTGACCTACCTAAGCCCAGTGACTTCAGAAAGGCTAGGCAAATAGATAGATAGGACTGTTCTCAGACCGTGTCTCACAATAACTAGGAACCAAACCCCGATGTTCCTATAATCTAGGCTACCTTGCAGTTCTGATGGCATTACAAAGTCTCCCTTCCAAAGTCAGTGATCACCTAAAGGTGGGTTCACACTACCGTTATTTAATGTCCGTTGCTGTCATTTTTTTTTCACAGGATGAGCACAATGGACATTAAATGACAGATGCAGACAGAACCCCCTCCGTCAGGTGCCCATCTATATTCAAGAAAGTGTCCATCTTGTTGTTTACATTATAGTCAATGGGAACCGCTATAGATAGTGGGGGCCCCATCTGTGTCCTTTACTCTGCCACTGTTAATGTCCATTGCAGTCATCTCGCAACAGACTCAACATACCCTTATGCTGTCCATCGTTTTATAGAAGAATATTCTCCAGTATGTCCTTCTCTATCTACTAACCATGCCCTACTTACCTAAACAGGCAACTACCTTAAGAACATGTTCACACCGTATTCTTTTCATGTAGATTATGATGCAAAAAATGTGTAGGGACCATCACAGAAAACTCCCCAAGTCAGGAATACTGATCGATCCTCTACCATATTCCAGCCCAGTGGAGTGTACTTTGCCATATATACTCTTTTAATTCTGGGTATAGATATGTGCAGGAGCCCAATATTTTGATCCACGGATGGGATCTGTTCCTATGTTGTAAGGTCTGACAAGTCTGTCCCAAAAACAGTATGGAAAAGTTATTCTGATCCTAAAGGACTGGATCTGATCCTGTCCTTGGCAATGAACATACAACTTCTGCAGAATATGCTGGTGGGAAACCATCCTTATACAAACACGCACGTACCGCAGCCTCTCCACCGAATTCCAAGTGTTATAAACTACACCCAGAGGAATCTCACATTCGCTCTCCTTGAAATGAATGTTTGCAAGCCAGCGGAGATATCCCTGCAGACGACCGCTCTGCCCACTTAGGTGCCAAGATGATGGCAGTGCCAGGAAATGTGGGCCATTTGTATATATTAGATTGACCTGTTAAGCAGGAACACCGGACGACTAACATAACCGCTGATGGCGAGATGTATGCGGCCGATTTAGAGAACCGGTGCCGAGTTCCTTTTCTGTGCGTGGGGCAATTCAATTGACTTGTGTAGCTTTGTAGTGTCGCCAGGGCTTTCAGCGGTGCGGGAAGCTTCTCCCGGGGCACGTATCTGAAGAGGCTTTTTGCCAGGACCTTCTCATTCCCCATTAATAATCCCAAGATGAGCTCAGTCTTATAATAAACTGCATTACGTTTCTTTGAAAACAAGACGGCCATTCTGATCTGGCCTATTCAGTCTCCTTCGGTGGGAAGATGAAAACATGTTTGGGTATAAAGATGATTCCCCGTCATCCTGTGTTGGAATCAAAAGTAGCTCTTTCCTTTTGAACCCCGTCCAGCGGCATCAACCCCCTTCACTTCTGGTATCTTAGGACATTGTCCATGGCTCTCCTTCCCTAGTGAAGGGCTTGTACAACAAATATAGCCTGTGTGCGGCGGGGCTGTGACTGTTGAACCAGTGTTCTCTCTTGTAATAAGTTAATTATTTCGCTGAATGAGTCTTTTATTAGCGGGTTGACAATCTTTTAATCCTCGAGTGCCTTTCCCTTAAAATAGAAGTGCTTCATAGTTTAGTCCTTCTGGGCAGACGACAGGTTGTATCTAAATAATGTCGTCGCTTTAATACTCTATGCGAATAGTAAGAATGCACGGTCCTATCAATGTGTTTTGGTTTCATTGAGTCAGAGCTAAAATTTACCCTACACCCACTTTTTGATTGATCACCATTTTATTAGTAAATGTGACAAATCTCAACATAATGGCAACATCTCGGTTTGTCAATAATAAGACATCATCACATTCTTGACAAACCACCATGAACCTAAATTCATTCATCTCTAGCTGGCAGTCCTATTTGCAACGGTATAGGTGAAAAGTTTTGAAAGTCTGGGCTAAACTTATTAAAGGGATCCTGTCATTGGATACGCTTTTTTCCTGAATAACACGTAGGAATAGCCTTAAGAAAGGCTATTCTTCTCATACCTTTAGATGTCTTCTTTGTGCCGCTGTTCGGTAGAAATCCAGATTTTTTCGGTATGCAAATGAGTTCTCTCGCAGCACTAGGGCGTCCCCAATGCTGGGAGAGAAATCTCCAGCGACTCCTCCATCTTCTTCTGGAACGGCCTCTCCCTGTGTCTTCTCCATTCTGGGTTTCAATCTTCTAGGCCTCGGCCAGAGCCGACTGCATATGCCAGTGGCCACAAGAAAATGGCTGCATACTCAGTAAGCTGTGTAAGCGGTGACAAGAAAATGTCCGCTGAGTAAGCAGCCATTTTCTTGTGGCTGCTGGCAGCATGCGCAGTCAGCTCTGCCCGAGGCTTAGAAGATTGAAACCCAGGATGGAAGAAGAAGATGGAGGCGGCGCTGGAGAGTTCTCTTGCAGCATTGGGGACACCCCCATTTCTGTGAGAGAACTCATTTGCATACCGAAGAAAACCCGGATTTCTACCGAATGGCGGCGCGGAGAAGACCTCGAAAGGCAGGAGAAAAATAGCCTTTCTTAAGGCTATTCCTACGTGTTAGTCAGAAAAAAAGGGTATCCAATGATAGGATCCCTTTAATGATCTGCCCTAAGAGAAGGCCATTGATATTGCGTCATTGATGGTCCCACACCCGACCCCCAGACTGACAGCTGACACACAGAGCACGGAGTAGGAAGCGGATAGCACTTCTCTCTGTGTAGTGGCTGAATTGAGTCACTGCAGCTTCTCTCCTACTCAAGTGAACGGGAACCAATCTGCAGTAACCGGAGCTGCCTGCTTCCTGTTTCATTCTCTCTATTGATTGGTGGGGGTGTCAGATACTCAAGGATCTGAGTTACTTTAAAAAATTCCAGTTGAATTCAGGTTTAAAAATCCAGTGTCCGGTCCTACTTGGTGATCAGCAGTTATCTTCAGAGGATATCATGGATCAGTCACGAGTAACTCCGCCCACTGGACTCCTAACCCTGGCATGAGCGTGGATTATAATTAAAAAAAATAATACAAGTTACACTGGTCTTTTGACATAAGCTATATGTTAACCTGCTCGGCTGTTCCCACTCTACACCATACTGCCTACAGATCGGAGACATCTTGATAATGACACTTATCCTAATAATAATTCTGACATTCCCACTGCTGTCTTATGGTAATATTCTTCTATTAGGAGCATTGACACGTTGTCTAAACCTTCTTCCACAATACAAGGTCTAGCTTCTTGTTTTGAAGTGGCAGAGATGTCCTATAGCCAATGCATATGCTATACAGCTTGAGTTATTGGTTATATAGACCCGGGTAATATATTCTAAAATATCCCTTCATTTGTACACAGGCAACAGTGAATTTATTCCAGATGCAGCATGCCCAAGTGGTATCGCTGCCCGTCAACTGCCAGACCCTCTGTGAGAGTGCCAAGCGTTACGAGCCGGGTCAGCAATACTCAGAGTTTGTGAAGAACCTGCCCAAAGATGACTGTGGTATTGAAGTCGGGGGACCGATGGAACGGTGAGGATGGCTTGTGATACTGTGTGGCCCCTACCATTACTATAGAGAACAATGGTTTTTTGTTACTATTCGGAAAAAACATTCTTATTTTGTGTTTTTTGGGATTTTTTGTTTTCTAGGCTTATGACAAAGGGAGAAGAGATGAGCACCCGTGCCTCACATGGAAACCTATCCCAAGGTTCAGCTGAATATCCCGCTCAATCTCCTGAAGACATCGGCAGTCCTCTCTATAACCGATCGCAGAAGATTGGACAGAAGAGATCTAGCAGCAGCACGGATATTCAGGGTAGGGCGTCTGAGCGATGTCTCCATGTGTTCACTGGCCGCTTGGATAATACAGTGTGTGACCATTTTGCTGGTTTCTATCCTTATAGCGATAAGAGGTCCACCCTTCAGATCCTGGTCTACAGGTAACCAGAGCGGAGGCATGTGCAGTGATTCCGAGAGTGCAGGGGGCAGTAGTGAGTCTCGTTCTATGGACTCTCCATCAGCTAGTCCAGGTACTGCATAGCATTAGTAGGTTCATAACAGCTGCCTGTATATAATAATGTATCCTTGGTCTAAGACGTCATTTGTATTTCAGGAGACTTTAAGAGACGTCTTCCTAGGACTCCATCAACAGGAACAATGTCATCTGCCGATGATCTGGATGAGAGAGAGCCACCTTCTCCTTCAGATAACGGTAAGTACTCCCAATGGTGGTTCACAAATGCTATAACATGGTGGCTAACTGGTTAGCACTGTTACCTACTATATCATGGCGATACTACGGTCTCATCATGGTTTGTGGGTTTTCTTTGGGTACTTAAGTTTCCTCCCAGATACCAAAAACTTAATGACGGGTAATTTGGATTGTGAAGTACAATAATATATTTTGTTCTAGGCCTGAATGACCTCGTTTCTGAGATTGCCAATTCCCCTGGACCTTTCCGGAATACCATCATGTCCAAAGCCTCCCAGACACACAAGCTACGCAAACTAAGAGCTCCCTCCAAGTGCCGAGAGTGTGACAGTCTGGTGGTGTTTCATGGGGCCGAGTGTGAGGAGGTAAGCCAGGCCAGTCATTCAGGTTTTTTGGCACCAGACAAAAAAAAAAGCAAAAAAAAACACAAGGCTATGGGACATTGCGTCTCTTGTGCAGGCTTTGTCTGGCCTTACTGCATTTCCCGTCCCACCCAGGACTTATTTACACCATAGCTTTAAGTCAATGATTATACAATTGTTATTATTGGCCTTTACATGGAGGGACAACGGCCCATTTAAAGTGTTTCTTTATTGCAGTGTTCTCTTGCTTGCCATAAGAAGTGCCTGGAAACATTAGCCATTCAGTGCGGACACAAAAAACTTCATGGAAGACTTCATCTCTTTGGAGTAGAATTTACTCAGGCCGCTAAGAACACTCCTGACGGCATTCCTTTCATTATTAAGAAGTGCACCTCCGAAATAGAGAGCAGAGCACTGTCTATAAAGGTGAGGGGGTTTCTTAAATTGCAGACCCACTGCAATTTTTCAGCTTTTTCTACTAGTACTATTTGTACATGCTTACATCCTATCGCCGAACTATAGTGTATGGCTCGGGAGGTCTTATATTATGAGAACATGCACCCGCAAAAATGTCTCCCATTCATTTCAATGGGAATCGCGCACAGTTTTTTTTCTGCTAGCGATCTGCCCTATCTTCACACGGATTCTGAGGCTGAGTCAAGGGCTCAAGACATTCATATGGGCCTAATAGCTGCACGAAAAAACCACACAATCAAAGAGGTTTCCGCCATGTGAACATAACCTTATAGCGCAGACTGGACTCTACTATCGCTTCTAAACATAGAAAGAATTTAGAACGTTTTAGAGCACGTGATTTTCTTTACCATGGTAGAGGCTTTAGGTGTCATTCTCTGTTAGGTGACGTGATGTCATGGAGGTAAGGTGTTAGTTTAGTTCTAAAATTAGTTTTGGCCACAGACCTTTATAAGCCTACTTTAAGAACTTAAAAAAAAAAGTTGGCTCCCCAAGTTTCAAGGCTTCCAAAGTCCCGCGGGTCGCCGGCTTACAACACGTTGGCTTCTCTTCTAGGCCCGGTCTTTTGTTCCACTCTGTTTCCAGGTGTGTGGTCACATTTTTACAATTCCAGGCGCAGTGTTTGTGCTTTGTGCGGTGGCGACATTGTAAAGGCTTCCTAATTAGAAAATGCCTGTGTTTGTGTTGGGCTTATCTACTTGTATGGGGACTGTTCCATATTTTGAGAATAAAGGGTGTAAGACGTTGTGTGGCTGCATATGGGATGATATGTGAAGTTTTACTACTTCAGAATAAGATCTGTCACTCCTTGCTATATGTACCTAGTGGTATATGGTATATACTGTATATATTTACTTGTTTGTGGCCACTTTTTTGATAGAGCGATGTACACACAGCTAGCACACTGACCCATTCATTTCTATGGCCCCATTTACATGACTGTGTATTTTCACGGTCCACTAAATTGTCCTATTCCTGTCCGTTTTGCGGCCACAGAAGCACAGATGACATCCGCGTGCCCTTCAATCACTTCTCGCCCACTAAAAGAATAAGAAACCTATGCATTGATTTCCTTCTTGTTTGCAAGTGTTGTCATGCAGTTTGCTTTATGGCGTATAATATCACAACTTTCAGGGCATCTATCGCGTGAACGGAGCAAAGTCCAGAGTCGAGAAACTGTGCCAAGCATTTGAAAATGGGAAAGACTTGGTGGAACTGTCCGATCTGTACGCACACGATATCAGCAACGTCCTCAAGCTCTACCTCCGACAGGTACGTTATCCCATACAGGCGTGTGCTGTATACTGTAGAAAGACGTATATTACTATATAGACAAGATATAGCTTGTTATTTTATGGAAAGGTGATTGCTATTTATTCTGTTACTCTCCAGCTGCCGGAACCGTTGATTTTGTTCCGTCTTTACAACGAGTTGATTGGATTGGCCAAAGAAAGTCAGCGAGCTACTGACGAAGTTGACTCAAAAGCAAGTAGCCCTCCATTAAAAAGACAGCCGTCTGGAGTGGAGCTGAACAGAGTCATCCTTAAGATCCGAGATCTGCTGAAACAACTGCCACTGCCGAATTACAACACCTTACAGTTCTTAGTAGGACATCTTCATAAGTAAGTACAGATCAGACTGAGCACCGTGGGCGACCTGTGATCGTGCTATGCTACCGGTTTAAAATCACAATTATAATAATGGTGGAATTTTTTTTTGTCCATTTAGGGTGACAGAAGAAGTGGAAGAAAATAAAATGACTGCTAGTAACCTTGGAATAATATTCGGGCCCACCCTGCTGCGGCCACGTCAGACCGACGCTACCATATCGCTTTCTTCTCTCGTGGATTATCCGTATCAGGCCCGTATAGTGGAGCTTATGGTGTCGCACTATGATAAGATATTTGATGTGTCCCGTCAGATGATTAACCCTGTGGATAAGGCAGAGGATCGAGAGCCGCAGCACATAAGAAAGTCACAGTCACTGCCAGTCGGGAATGAGGTGAGAGTCGTAGCGGCGTGCACGTATACAAACAGGACAAACTAAAACCGACACTAATCTTATGCAATGTTCTTGGCTTCATAGAACGTTCTACTGTCAAAACGTGCCAGCTCCCTGGACGAAGCAGCCCTAGACTTTAAAGGTGTGGAGGAGAGGGAAATCCGAAGTCACAATATGGATATTGTCGAGGAGAATGGTAAGTGGTAAAGTAGTCGTAGTGTAGAGATCAGTACCATTAGTTTTGGTGGGCGGTAAGAAACGCTACACCACTGAAAGTACAAGTCTATGAAAGAATAGTGTTGGCTTTCTAGTGGCATGTAATACTGAACATCAAATATAAGTTCTTAGCATCTTCTAATAGGTGCTGCTCCACTGATTCCAGCACAGTTGGAATTTTTTTTTCTCTAGCTCCCACTGTTCCTGAGCAATAAGTGCAGTTAGTTTTGGTGCGTGATGTACTGATTCAGTTCTGTAACATCAGATGGGCGGTGGGTGTTATTCAGAGCTCCAATCAGAGGTAGCCAGTGTCAGAGCTCAGAATCCCACCCCTTGTCTTCTCCTGCCTGACACCGCCCTTCTGACAGTACCGAGTCTAAATAGTACATCAGGCACCAAAACTCATGGCATAGATTACTTGGGAACAGTTGGGGCTAGAGAAAAAGGTCCAACTGCACCAGAATCCGTGAAGCAGCAGCTATTAAATGATGTAAAGAGCTGGACTTGATGGGGGTGGTGAAAAGTCCTCTTTAAAAGGGGTATTCTGATATTGTTAAGTGATTGTATAGTATTAGAAGATGCCATTACTTAAAGAGGTTGTCCCCCAAAGTGAAGACTGCAAGACCTTACTCCTGCTGCACATTCAACCTGAGCACAACCACGCCGAATGTAGGTGTGACTGGTCGTGGTCAGCGTTCCCATTCATTTCAAAGAAGATAGCCAAAGTACAGCACTGGGCTATCTCTAGCACTCCCATTGAAGTGAATGGGAACTCCGACTGCCACCAGTCCCACCTGTTTAGTTGAATGTGGAACAGTAGAAAGGTCCTACAGACTTCACGTTGCGGGACAACCCTAGGAACCCCACCAATTCAGCGAATAACGGACCAGCATTTTTTGTTGTTGTTTTCATAGTGATTTCTATTTAAATAGATGGAGATCCATTTGCATCAGTTTTTCCATCCATTAAACAGATGTAAGAAAACTTGATCTGAACACACCCTTAGTATTTTTACATTTTAAAGGGTTGTATGACATTAGAACAAAGATGGATTCTTGCCAGGCTCTCTCATACACAGTTGGACTCTTGTCCATGGGTGTGTTAGTATTGCATCTCTCCCCTGTTTACGTGGAGCAGTATGTTGTATCCGAAAGATTCCTCTCCGCTCCAAGAAATGGTGTTTTTGGTAAAAAATCATACAAATTGTCAAAAAATATCAGCCATACAATACACCACATGAGCAAAATCATGTCAAAGTGTCCATCTACAGAACTAAGAAATACTTCCTCCCAGCTCCTCCCAATTGGATGTTAGTGCTGTATATAGTGTATACAATTTTTAGAGTATTATTGTTGTGCTTGCTCCTGTTTTCCGCAGTCAAATATATGTATGTTTTATCCACAGAAAATAGTCTAAGTGAATATGAAGAAAGGAGAGATTCCTCCGAGTCAGTCGGTCCTTTCTTCACATTGCATGGGTCAGATGAACAAGGTGAGTTGGTGGCCACAGGTAATCTAGAAATTGAACCTGTCCTGTTTTGGGCCAATTCGACTTCCTTTGTTAAGTGGGTACGCTGATCTGAAGCTTTTTACAGATTGCCTCCTTAGTCAAGTAAGTTATTGTGTAAAACTGATGGGAACAGCGTCCTTGTGTGCAGTCTGCACGGGGTTTCAAGGATCATTTGATAAGACACCTCATTCATTCATTATTGATGGAGAGCGCTGGTAAATATTATATTAGGAACTCCCCGAGGCTGCTGGAAATCACCTGATTTCCCTGCTAGAATTTACCTGGCACAATCGGGATCATTGTCTATATTGGACTGGTGATTGAGGTTTCTATGTCTGTAAATTGCAGTTTTAGGGGTGTCCATTCTGCTAGGGCCTCTTTCAGAACACTAGGGTTATGGACCCGTAGCCAAAACCAGGAGAGAATTGAGCAGAAGTGAGAAGTATTAGAGCTTCCTATAGATTTCCTATTCCAATTGTAGCTGTTCGTGGCTCAAAGAACGAAAAAGCAGCCAAATCTGCAACAAAAAAAGCAGCTTTTCCATAACAAGGGGCCTCAGCCTTAAAGAGGACCGCCTCCACCAATTCCAACTCTTTGCAACACTCTATAGACCCCGGTATTCTTGAGCAATCGTTGCAGTCAGTTTCAGCACCCAATATGCTAGTTGGCCCATCTGTCCCCATCAACCCCTAGTGGCCATTGGATGCATAATATGGCGAGTAAGGCCTGGTTTTTACCTTTCTGTAGACATTGGTCACTACGAATCGGCAGGGTTCAGATACTGAAGAGTTGTGCTGATGGGACATGTAATTTCTGCACATGCTTGCCATTTTTTTGGAAATAAATAATGTATGTATTTTTGCAGCTTTTAGTAGAATGTTTTGCAGAGGATTATATATATATATATATATATATATATATATATATATATATATATATATATATTGGGGTATATGGCAACACTAGTGAATAAGGAGGCAAGGGGCTCCACTCTCCTCCAGTACACTTTGCACATAAAAGCAGAGGTGTTGTGTATAGGTAAAGAACACCTTGTAATACTTGTATGTCGTCTTTTAGATTGTTCCATGGATACCATTTCAGAAGGTGACGTTGCCATTGGAAGGAGCAGCTCAGAAGACCTTTCAAAGACAAACATCTCTGCAAAATCTTATAGGCAAATATCCAAAGTTCAGCTGAGGGCTCCTCGGACAAAAACCATGGTTCGTCCTGTAAGTTTACCTGTGGATCGTCTCCTTCCTCCTTCTGTGCTGAACGAGAATTCCAGGAATGTGGGTGTCACCTCTTCCGATAAACTTGGCAATAGTCCTATCATCGAAGAGGTCTCGGAGAACAAACCTTTAGCTACAATCAATTCTTGCCACAGACTTTCATGTTACGACTCTCAGAGTTATCGTAAAATATGGGATAAGCAGTATAAGCAGTATGACATAACTCCAAGAACTGCCATGATCATGACCAACGTGCCACAAGAGATAAGGGCACTCGATGGTGGACCGACCAGTTTGCCCTCAAGCACGACTTCCGTAAGTGCCACACTGCCAAAAATACCATCTGCAACTCAACTCAAGCCCGTTGCCACAGATGCGAACTCTACAGAACCTACTCTGTTGGCAACTTATAGGGCACCTAGAACTTTGCAGCCCCCGCCAGGAACTTTTTATAAGCCACCTTCTTATAAAACCAAGCCAAGCGAAGAGACATCTCAAAGCGATGCTTCATGTGTAAGTCTGGTGAAAGCTCAATGTCAGATCAATAACAACAATGTGAATCTAATAGACTCCGATCTGGCGACTGACCTCCAGGGACAGGGCAAAAACTCTCAAAAAGCCACTGCTGAGGACAGTCCCCAAACAGATGTGAAGCCAACATTTCCTCGACTTAGGCCAAAACGTGTACAGGAACTGGAACACAGAGAGGCCCACTTTGTGTAACCCTAGGACTGCAGAGTCGTCTTCTCCTTCTGGTACGGAGAGGACCATCGTGCCATGTTCAGAATTATTTTTATAACGACTTTTTAACTGGAAAAAAAAACACTGAAGTGCATTTCTATACAAAACAGTCTATTTGTACGCGTTCCGAAAACATAGAAGTGGTTTCTGAGGTGCACTTAGTGAAATATATTAAGAAGTCAATGCTTATTTATACCAAGAAAAAGTATTCCTCTATGGATCAAACCGTTTTCATGTAAATTTTGTTCAGTAGCCGAAAAAATATTGCATTTTTTTATGACAGCAGCAACATTTGCTGAAGGAAAGCATATAACCTGTGCAATTAAATGTACTCCTGTATAGATCTTATATGAAGCCCAGAGAACGCGCATCTGTCCGTCTCTGTATATTGTTATTCCTGGTTTCATCCATTGCCGCTTTCTATGTTGTCACTTTAAGGTTATTTTTACGGAGAAGATGCACTTAACATGTATTTTTTTACACCAATGGCAAGAAATGGGGGAAAAAAGGGCATCGGCACGCAGAGGATAACTGCCGGAACTCGACAATTTGGAAAAAAATTTCGAAAATTGTACCTCAGTAAGAAGTGAAATGCTGAAAATTGTTATGCCTCCTGTAAAAGGTTATTACATGTAGCATCGTCTCCTCTCAATGTAATTGTCTCCTTGTATTTATTTTACGGACATCACCCCCCCCCCTCCCATCCAATCACTATATAAGCAACCAAATAGTCCAAATAGGAGCTGAACAGATTAATTCAATCGAATAACTCGCTCACATAGGTATGCGTGTAAGCGGCCGAACACCAAGGGGTTAAGTCCATCAAATATTCACTGCGCTTAACCCCTTGGTGTTCGGCCGCTTACACACATTCCTATGGGAGCGAGGTATTCGATTGAATACTACTCACTCATCTCTAATCGTTTTGGTTAGAAAAGTTTCAATATAATTAGTATTATATTCATTAAAATCTCTGCTCGTTCTGGGCTTAGGAGTCCAGTGGGCGGTCCTATAATTGACAGCATTCTATGTTTGAGTGTGTATACGGCGATATTTATCGGTAAAGCCCTTCAGTGGACTCCTACAATGAGCAGGGATTTGTACAGGACCAACTCCTTGTCCAGCCTCTGTTAATAGGTCAGCACCTGTTAATAGTCACTGATCCACGAATTCCCGTTAAGTCTGATTTTTTTCTCCCCCACCGTTCCTGAGCAATGTGCTGTTGGTTTTGGTTCCTGATATGCCATTCAGACTCTGTACTGTCAGGAGAAGGTAAAGGGTGTGATTGGAGGTCCCCCATCAGTCTTTGCCAACATGTCATCACTGAAGCGTGATGAACAGAGACATGTCCCGTCTTTGGTGAGTGACTGCTGCGGTCACATGATCATATTAATGTGTCATTACTGTAATAGGAAGAACAAAGACCAGTGGGGGACCTGGAAGTGTCTGAAGAAGATTGATGGAGATACTACATCTTGCAATGACATCTGGAACCTGGTTGATGGTCAAGGCTGCATCTCTGTTTGGATGTTGACCTTGTACATAAGGATTTTTTGCACAGGGACTGGTGAAGGTGAAAAAAAAATCGCCATACTCACTTGTCCCACGGTGTCTCCCACCACGTTCCAAGCCTTCTGCTCTGGGGTCTAGCTCTAGCGCAAGTCCTGTCGCACATGACCACTCACTCGCTTGCAACGTCCCATGTCTTTCCTTAGGCTGCTGATTGGCCTCAGTGGTCTGCCAAAACAAGACCCCATAGCAGGACAGAGCCATGGTGGTAGACATCGCAACACCAGGAAGAAGTATGGGTTCTTTTTTTTTCTTAAAAACTTTTCTTATCCAGGATAACCCCTTTAAGTTACGTGCATGGATACCAAGTCCCAACATCCTAATAGATGAAATTCTGACATTTTTAGTGACCATTCTAAGCCGTAATGTGTTATTATCGTACGCCTCGCTGCTCACATTGGTTCACCTTAACTATATTTAATTGAAAGCCTATTGCTCAATCTATTTTAATTCACTAAACGCCTTCCCATGAATAATGGTTCAGTCCAAACATGGCTGCCGAGGTGTCCTTTTTAGTGGCAAACTTTGCAATGATTTTAATCCTCAGCTTTACGCCTTCAATGGTTTTGCGCCTGTCTATCCGTTGCCATTCCCGCTGTGCATTTCTATAGCAGGGAATTCGCTAGTCGTGACCGATCAGAGTCCATTCTGACAATGTAAAGGCATTAACCTTCTCCAACCAAATGACTACCAAATATGTCCATTGTCCGTGCAGCCAGTGTTTTTGTATTATTTTGTATGAAACATATCTATTTTTTGTTATATACCATTAAACTGTTACACTCGAGTATATTAACGTTTTAACCTGTTCCCAGAGTTCATGGTTTTATATAATCTTGGTTTCTTTTTTAACTTATTAAATGTAGATTTATACACTCATGGCCAATGTAATGCTTGTGCTGGAAGATTTTCACGTATCAGCCATACTCTCAAGCTAAAAATGAAAAGCGTTTTGTGCACAAATGTATATGACAAAGTTTTTTTTTCATATTAAATATAAAGTATTTTATTACATTAGTATTCGGAGCTGGTTTTTTTATTCTATAAAACGAAAACAAAAATAACGGTAATAAAAAGGAATGCAATAAAGTGGATTATTTCTTCATTTATCTGTTTGTGATTGGGTAGGGCCTGTTCA